>NC_056750.1:540577564-540877564 GCF_019279795.1 Protopterus annectens
CTACCTCTAAGGTTTTACGATTGCATCACCGGTCATACCTTCTATCTCTTGCAAACCAGTTGGGAATATCAATCAATTGCAAAAAAAGCAAACTGCCTCACTTTCAGAGCATATGATTTATAGGTTTCCAGATAGACACTATCCAACAAATTGTGAAACTCCCCATAACAGTCAACTTGTTAAGGTCTATAGATTTTCAAGTGATGCAACACCCTTAATCACATGCATGACTCATTCTGCATCTCCTAGGACTGATTGCATCTTCTATTACATTGGGTCCATTAGCCAGATATCAAATGAGGTTCTTACAGTGAATGTTAGCAGTACAATGTTCTCAGAAATGTCACCCCTTCACACCAAAATCAGACTTACTCGGGTATGCAGGAATCACATAAATTTGTGGATTAGTCCCTGTCAGCAGCATCCCAAGGCCATAGTTACCATGGATGCATCCTTTCTTGGGAGGAAACATTTCAACGGGAAGACAATTTAAGAGATATGGTCATCAACAGAGGCCAAACTTCATACAATATCCTGGGAAGAGAGTGGTTCTCCTAGAGTTTCAGGCTTTTCGGGACACTCAACCCAAGGATGTGATTGCTATTCACACAGACAGGATGGCAGTGGTCTGCTACATCAACAAACCAGGTGGAACACATTTGTACCCACTTTACCGAGAAGCCATGCAAGTTTGACAGTGGGCAATATCTTCAAGCCACTTTCTAGTAGCAATGCACATTCCTGGGATGTCCAATATACTAGCAGACAAGTTCAGCAGAACTACACTATTGCCTCATAAATAATCTCTCAAACAAACAGAGGCAATGAAGATTTTCAGCCTCTGAGGGTCAACCTTGCTTCAACCTCTTTGATTCCTACCTCAACAAATACAGCAGTTATTTCTCCCTCATCCTTCCACAGGGACAGTCACTGAGAGATGCTGTAGTCCATTTTTGTGCATTTCCACCAATTCCTCTTCTCACCAGTTTCATTCAGAAAGCCATGAAGTGCAAAACCAGGGTAATCTTCATTGCCCTCTTTTTGCCTGAGCAGGTGTGGTTACCCTTTCTTTGACTTGATCTACTGCACCCAGCATGGGTTCTGGATCCCACCCAAGGTCTCCATTAATGTTATGTAATAGACTGGGGTTATTAATAAGAAAAATACTTTTGTTAGTGACATTCAATTGCATTTTTTGCAGAGTGGCATCATTGTTGAAAATGTATAGTTTTTATTATTGGTAATTTGGATGAGCTGTTTCGACTGAAGGTAATGACAGTTATTTAAGATAAATTCATACTTGGGTATTATGATCTTTCTTCCTCTAATCATTTGGGATTCTGGGTTAGATCATTTTAAATGGTATAACTCTTCCAGTTATGTAGTTACCTTGTCCCCCATATACTCAGTATATTCTTTAAAGGACTAAGTTGGGTCAACCCAGAATCTCTCAACTATTTATATTCTGAGATTTCTTGTAATATGTTTTCCCATTGGACCACTTAATTTAAATTGTTTTCATTTCTTCTTGGTACCAATGAGAAAGTAGACAGCTTTAGTGGAATTTACTGAAAGTTTGTTGCTGGTGACCCACTTTCACAGCAAGTTGAGTTTTACGCTGAGTTTCTATAGTTTTGTGAGGAGACAGATCTTAACATTTTCTAAAAGAGCTGTTTGGATGTTGTTTGGTGTAGTGTTGAAGAAAAGGTATTCTACAGGTTAAAGATATCCACAGAAATAAAGGTCTCAGTGAACAGGCTCTGGGACTTGGGAACAGTGGCAGGCTCTGTATCTGTGGATCCAAGAGGAAGAGGGAATGAATATTATTTTAAGGCAGATTGTCAAACATATAATTTGCTCAATGAGTTGGGTATACAGAAGCTGTTTGTAAAAGATACTTGTCTAGGTTGTGATTGAATATTACCGTGTCAATCATTTTTAGGGAGATATAATAGTGTCTTCTAGAAGAATACCAACTGAAAGTCAAAGAATCTTAACTGTGATCCTCAAAACAGTAAAAATTGAAGTTTGAATGAAAAACCAACATACATATTCATGACAGTGTATGACTCTAACAATGATCAAGAAATACTAAACCAAAATCCTTAAACATGCAAACATTTATTTAAAGATACAGCTAGAGAGGAAGAACATACAGCATTTAAAGATATGTCAGGATACACCCATGTAGGAGCAGCCTAGAAGGCAAAACATGCAGAAGGAAGGCAGCTATAAAGTAAAATATTGCTACCTTAGTACATTACAAAACAGACAAGAACAGTTATTGTAGCCTGAAAGTGTTGCAAAGCAGAGAGTAAAAATGATTAGCAGTATTAAAAAGAAGGACTCATTCACTGAAAGGGTGTGTTCTAAAGGTATGAAGTAGGTAGGTACAGTCAATGCACAACTTGAGCAAGAATTCTAAACTTTATATCATGCTAAATTAGAAAGGAACATAAATAGAGTAATCTAAGGTGAAGGATATGTTGAGAAGGAGACATATAAGAATATAAAAATACTTCATTAGGATAGTTAAAGAGTATAAAACTGTACCTGGCCAGAGGACTAAACTTATTTCTGTCAGTATAAGGTAAAAACCTCAAATAGGAGAAAATACTAGGGAACAGATATGTATAAATAAGAAAAATATAGAAGTGAAGTTAAACCTTTGCAGAGGGTCAGCAACCTGGAGAAGAAAAGAAAATTAAGAAGGTTATGTTCAGTTACTTTGAGGCAGAAGATGAATCACATAAAAAAGTAAAGAAAATAGGTTAGTGTACACTAACAGGGCCTTAATGATGTTCTTGATGAGCTACATTAAATAAAAGGAGTGATCCATGCATCAGGTTCATGAAGGATAAGGTAGAGAAAGCAACTGGCACTAATGAATATTCATATGCATTACATTTCTTAGAAGAAAATTTAGATTCTTATAACCAAGTGCCTATGTGATATAATTAAATGACACTGTAGCAAAGGGGCTTTGAAACAGAGGTCATTTAAAGTAAGACATTTGAAAAAAGGCTTAGTACAGTTGTGGACTTTTTGGTAGATATCATGATGTGTTCCAAAATGTTATATAAGTGGTCTTTGTACTTATTGTAACCTCTGATGAAGTCTCAGTATTTATGAAGAAATAAAAATGTTAAACAAAGGGACTCTGATTTTTATCTCAAGTGACTCAAGATAGTATTTGCTTGGGCTTTATTCTGTATTGAAGTAATTATATTACATAATCTATAGCTGTCAACACATTTGGCTATCCAGAGCCCATTTTCCAATTTTATTTCAGAGCAGAATAGTAAAAGAAAAAAAATAAATAAGTGACCCCGTACAGAGCCCTGTAGCACTACACTTGTATCTCCTGTTGGGATAGGTGGTTAAACCCCACCCTTACATGTTGTATAATGTTGTTTCACCAGCACTGAACCCATTTAATTCCATATGGATTGACAGTAAATAATTTTTATATGTCAGTTTTTCCCTCAATAACATAAACAATATTAGCAAGGACAAGATTAGTAATATATCAGCCATTCATCAAAAGCTGTTCTTGCTTCTTTAAAGAATGCTTCACGATTCAATACCTCCCCCCGACAAACTCACAATGTTCCATAAATAGAATTACTAATTCCCCTTGTCATTTTCAATAAGCTCCAGAATCACTTTTCCCATAATGGTCATTCTGATGTCTAAAATTGTTTGGGTCTGAAGTGACCTCTCTCCACCTTTGTGAATGGTACTACTACGCCTGTTCTAGAAGTGATAGAGGTTGTCTGACTAGCAACATTGGCACTGGAGAGGCTGTGTGAGGGGAGGATGGGAGTGAGTGGCCAATGCTAGCTAACTCATCCTGGGTATAAGGCAAAGGTGTGGTTCATTGCACTTGTGACATCTGCAGGAGAGCAGGTGCATCACTCACAGTTATGAACCTAGCATACACACTGTAAGGGGTGCACTGCTGTAACAGGAGAATTAAACTGTGAAAGTACATATGCATCTCCAGGTAGCAGTTATCGTACAGCATGCACTGTGCTGGTAGAAGGGGACAAGGAGCAAAAATAAATACTTCCCCCACCCTCCTAGCAAGCAGGGACACAACACATGACTCTCACCAACAATGAGCCATCATGTTCTTGAACCTGGGGGAACAAATGGGTAAATTGGATGTGTGAGGTGTATTTGATGGTCATTATGAAGGGTGAGGACCCCCAGAAAAAAAAATAAGAATGTAAGCCTAATTACAGTACACACTGTCGTATATCAAGCAGGCTACAGAGAGGTATTATAAATATCAATAAGGTGTAAAATATGCACAAAAGCTGGAACACAGAAGGAAATGCTAGCTAAGACTGTAGAAAAGCCTGTACATGCATTCTGCAAGGCTGCATATCATTTTAGTAAGGATGGCTACCAGTGTTAAGTGGAAAATATGCAAAAAAAAATATGTGGGAGTATGCAAGTTACAATAAGGAAGAGTGGAGTGTGCCATAATCTTTAAGCTTAAGTCATTAAGGAAATGCAATATTAACAAAGAATATTTGATGAGAGCGGCTGAGCATATTAACGGCACATGGGAAGAGAGTGTTAGTGAGGAAGACACGTGTTAAAGAAAGGTAACTGGAGAGTGGCAATTGACAAAGATGGTCAGAAGGAGGCGAGAACCTATCTCGGCTGCACACCACACTGCTTTATAACAAGAGGTCTGAGTATAGGTAGCCAATAGCAAAAGGTGGACAGCAGGTGGAGAGATGAAGCTTGTCTAGCTTGTGGGAGTTTTGAGGTAGGAATGAGAGAGAGAGAGAAGAGGAGGTGGAAGGTTAAGTGGGAGAAGAAAGAAAGTGACAAGAAGAGGTAGTGAGTTGGATCAGGCAGTTAGCAGCAGCTGGACCAACCTGAGGGTATTCTGGGAGTGTTAGAGATTCTTAGTGCAGGATGAATTCATCTTGCACTTCCAGAAAAACATTTCCCATATCCCAGAGGAGGATGGGACATTGAGTCTGGATCATCTGTCTTTAAGACCATAGTAGTTTGAACAGCATCAAGGAGCTATGGCCAAAAGGTGGTTGGGTCTTGTGATGGTGTTAACCCTGTGGTCTTTTGATGGAAGCAAGCCGTTCTCCAGATCTGACCAACTGGTATAGACAGGTCAAGAAGGCAGCAAGTGTGGCAGTTGCTGAAGTGATGGTCCAGGTGTGAGAGGAGATTGATGAGGTCATAGAATATTACTTTTGGATGACCTTAAAGAAGTTCTGCCAAACCATCTGATGTCTCAGAAAGGGTAATCAGGACATTGTCAAAGTTATTTGCAGCAAGTATGGATAAATTCTGACCTTAGCTGAGACATTGCTGGGAGGTAGTAGGAACAATATGAGGAACTCCTACATCCCATGGATCATACCTCTCAATATCCTGAGGGAAAGCCTATGCCAGGGTGCAATAAAGTATATGCTGTTTGATACTTGAGCCTCTGTTTGAACAGGAGCAGTACAGTTTTCATCCAAACTCTGAAACAGTGGATCAGCTGCTTGCACAGATATTGGAAAGCTGAATGTGTGTTTTGTTGACCTGAAGAAAGCATATGACTGAGTACCTTGGAATCTCCTGTAGAAAATTTTGGTTTTGCAACAGTGGCCCTGGAACCCCATATTGTTGTATGGTATTTGATCCCTGTGTAAGCAGAGCAAGACTTTCATCTGCACATGAGGATTGCATCTCTGCTGTTTGCAAATGTTGATGTGAAGTTGTTCTATCTCTCCTTCATTCTCACAGATGGGTTCGGAGATGATCCTCGGCTCCAACTCAGCCAGATGCTAAAGCTCGAGGTCTTCAAACAACTCGTGGCCTACTTCCTATTCCATGATGCAACAGCACTTCTCTCAGATCTCATTTGCCACTGCAACAGATCGGGAGTTCTTTGACAGCTCTGGCCAGTATTGTTAAAATATCCTTTTATTTTCTCTTTACAACTTTCCTCCCAATCCTTTCTGTCTGCTTTAAAGTAGTAAGCCCTTTTTTATTAGGGCAGTAGTAGGTCATTTAATACTGTTGGATTAAACTTGTAAATTTAATTCAGCCCTGTGGTGTTGTTAGGGTTGTATTATTATTATAGCTTTGAATAGCATTGTGTGCTTCTTATAGCTAGTACCATAGTTTCTTGTAGTCTAGCATTAGACCCTGTTTTTATTGGGGCTGTTATTGCTGTTATTTATATTATGTGCCTTATATATTATACAGTTAAAGCCCTACATTTTTTCTTTGGGGCTATTGTAGATAAGAGTGCTTTGCCATGTCTGAGAAGGCTAAATCTGGTTTCAAGAAATGTCCCAAATGTGGACAAAAGATGTCTATCACAGACTGTGTTTATTGTCTAGGTGAACTTCACCTTCAAGAAAATTGTGCCATCTGTCACTCTTTTAGTTCTGACATTCTCCACGAATGCAGGAGTAAATTAATGGTGAGAGGTTTATTGAAATCTTCATTTCAAGAAGCCTTGGATAAGGACAAACCTGCTAAGTCTTCAAAAATTTTATCTTCCAGCTCATCCTCGGAATTGGAGATGAAAAAGGGCTCATCATTATCTAAATCTAGCCAGGCTACCACCTCTGCTCCAATGCCTACGGAACTGGAGGTTGTTGTTGTCAGTAGGAGCTGGTCCCCAGTATTGGAACTGGTATCTCCTACTCTAAAGTCTCCAGTTTTGCAGTCAGAGGCCTCTTCTATAGCTTCCCGTTCCTCCAGACTATTGGATAAGGATGTGGATCGAGTGGTGCATAGGCTTTTGCAATCACAGGCGCTAGCAAAAATTCTGTCAGGTTTGACCCTTAGGGCTTCAGAACCAACCAAGACCCAGCCCATTTCTTCAGTTCCTCCTCCGATTCGATCCGATGTTTCAGAGCAAGAGTATTCAGAACCGATGATTGTGGAACCGCTGGAGCCGACACCCCTGGGGCTTTTGGTTCTGACTACTCTGACTTCTTCGGTACCTACCTTAGAGTCTAGGAGCCAACACTCGGCAGTCGGGTCCAGAGAGGATAGTTATACCGATCTTTCAGTGTCGAATCTGCCTCTCAGGGTCTCGGCTCGGGTGAGTTCAGCACCTACCTTGGGCTCGGAGCCCATGGCTTCTGCGCCGCAGTGACTGCCTGCTTCTATGGATCCAGGCATCTCTTCAGATCAGAGCCGTGGGGCCTTCGATGCTATGAAGAGAGTGTTGTCCCCTCGGGCACCCACATCATCGGTACCAGCAATCTCCTCCCCTACAGTTCCTGTGTCTGCCTTTGCTTCACTGATACCTCAAAAGCATGGAGACCAGGAGTCTCAAGTCCTCCCATCGGGTGAGCCCTGCTCTTCTGGGACCTCCCTAGGAGTTCCCACTGAGGAGGTTCCCAGGAAGAGAATTTGTAAGAGGAAGTATCTGGATTCCCCACAGGAATCCATCATGTCAGATACTGACTTAGATGAGTCAGAAGGGTCCCCACGGTCTCCCTCTGAAGATATGTCTTTCAGTGATATCTTAGAAATACTAAAACAGAGGGGTGGCTGGAACCCCCTTACCTCTACTCATGATGAGTCAGTACTCCTGAAGACTTTCAGGTCTCAGCCCTCCACCTCTTGGGTGACTCTGCCTTTTGATGAGTTGATGGACCTTCTCTCTCGAAAGCCGTGGGAGTCCCCGGATACCAAAGAACCAGTCCCTTGGAGGCTTAACAAATTTATAACATCACCCCAGGGCAAGGCTTTCCTTAACAAAGGAGTACCCATTGATGCTGTGGTGGTGGCGGCGGTCACCAAAAAGATGTTATTGGAGACCTCCACATCTGTTTATCCTCCTAATAGAGATTCTAGGATCATGGACAGATATAGAAAGTGCATGTTTAGTTCAGCGGCCTTTACTCTTTGATCCCTGAACTACCTCACACATTTTACTAGACTACATAGAGATCTCCTTAAGGAGTTACGCTATAGGATGCGGTAGCTGCGGTGGTCTAAGATAAGGTAACCTCCCAGCTTGCTACCCTGAATTCCCTTATAAACTCTTCCATACATCTGATTTCATATGCAGCTGATGGAATAAGTAGGGCAGCGGGTACAGGAATTGCTCTTAGGAGACACTCCTGGATGCACTTATCTTCCTTTGCGGAGCCCTACAAGTCATCCTTTGTGAACACCCCCTTTGATGGTTCATCACTTTTCGGACTCAAAGTGAAGGAAATGCTTACCAGGTGTGAGCAAGATGGAAAGACACTGTCTGCCGTAGGAGTCCATTTTTCTTCCCCTACCAGACCTTATCCTAAAAGTTGGAAAAGTGAAAAAAAGTGGTTCCGCAAAGCCCAAGGAGTTTTCTTTGACACACGTGCTGAAACCCCCTCAAGAGGCAGAGGATCGGACAATAATGGAAGACGCTGTCCACGGAGGCAAAATCAGGGTGACAGGATCAGTTCTTTGGAAAGCCCTATCAGCACTCCTGAAAGGGAGCCCATCTGTCCATCTCTGGAGGCAATTGGGGGATGCTTATCTTTGTACCCAGACACCTGGCTAAAAATCACAAAACAATGTTTGGTACAAAGCATAATATCCAGAGGATACACCATTCCCTTTGCTACACCTCCACCTCCTGTGAAAAAAATCCCAGACATTCCAGCTAATCACAGGGAACAGGCAACCATAGAGATTACAAGGTTGCTAGAAAAAAAGAGTCATCCAACCAGTCCCAGCAGATCAGAGAGGATCCGGAACTTACTCAAGGTTCTTGTTCAATAGAAAACAGGGGACTGGAGACCAGTTTTGGATCTCAGCAGATTGAACAAATCTGTCAAAAAGCAAAGTTTTGAATGGTCACGCTACAGTCTATACTTCCTTTTTTAGGAAAAGATGATTGGATGTGCTCAATATATCTCCAGGATGCATACTACCATATAAAGATGGCCAGACCATCCAGGGATAATCTGCGCTTTCGGCTGGGAGCCAGTCACTTTCAGTTTCAAGCTGTGCCTTTTAGTCTCACTACAGCCCCCAGAGTGCTCACCAAATGCATGGCAGTAGTCACGGCTCACCTCTGACGGTTAAGATTCCAGATGTGTTTCCATATTTAGACTACTGGCTCCTCACTGCCACCACCAAGCATCAACTCATATAAGTAAGGGAGACAACCTTAGATCTTTGCAGTTGATTGGGGATTACTGTAAACTGGGACAAATCTGCTTTACAGCCATCCAGACATACCATTTTTATAGGAGCAGATCTCAACACAGTTTCCATGACCATAAATCTTCCAGCGGAAAGAGTGGTGAGCCTTCGACAACAAGTTATGGACCTCATCCCCAAATAGAGAGCCACAGTTTCAGTAGTGCTCAAATTACTAGGGACCATGGCTGCAGCCTTCATTGCCATTCCATTAGGCCGAATGCACATGCGGATATTGCAATGGCTTGTTTTCACACAGTGGTCTTATCAGGAACTTCCAATGTCTCATCCCATTTATAATAACAAAGTCATGCAAGAGGGATCTTTTTTGGAGGCTGACCTCTCCTCAAGTGACAATAAGACATGCCTTTGTTCTACCAACTCCTGTTGCCACTGTGACCATAGACGCCTCCCTAATTGGGGGGGGGGCATTTTCAGGGAAGGACAGCCCAAGGCACATGGGAGAATCACGAGGCTCATCTGCATATCAATGTCCTAGAGATGAGAGCAGTACTTCTAGCGTTGCAGTCCTTTCAAAACTTTCTCCCTCTAGGGACTATTGCAATACAGATGGACAACATGTCAGCAGTCTGGTACATAAACAAACAGGGAGGAATCAGATCATAGCCCTTTTGTCGAGAGGCCCTGAGCTGGGCAATATCCACCCAGCACTTTCTGATAGCAATGCACATCCGAGAGAGATCCAATGTGATAGCGGACAAGTTGAGCAGAGCAATTCTGTTGCCTCACGAGTGGTCCCTGAAAGAAGTAGCGGAAAAGATATTCCGCAGATCTGGCCATCCTTGCTGTGACCTCTTTGCAACCCCCACCAACACCAAATGCAGCAACTACTTTGCCTTGATTCACAACTCGGGGGATACCCCAAGGGATGTACTTGTACATAGTTGGCCCCCGGGACTTCTTTATGCCTTTCCCCTGTTTCCTCTGATACCAAAATTCCTACAGAAAGCCGGCACTCTGGGAAGGACCATTATTCTAATAGCCCCTTACTGGCCTAGTCAAATTTGGTTCCCCTTTCTGCAGCCTCATCTACTGGAAGAACCATGGATTCTGGACCCATTTCCAGATCGTCTGATGCATTTATCAGGGGCTCTTCATCCTTCAATTCATACCCTAAAGTTGGCAGCTTGGCTGCTCCAGTTCTACGAATAGCCAGGTTCTACAATTTATCACCTGCAGCACAGAACATCCTAATCTCTTCTCATAAATCTTCTACCAGAAAACTATACCCTAGCAAGTGGAAAAGATTTTCCATATGGGCGTCAAATAATAATGCTGACCTATATATGGCTTTGATTTCTTCTTTTTTAAAGTTTCTGACTAAACTGTTTCATGAAGGAGTGGCTGCGGCAACCCTTAGGGTTCACTTGGCAGCAATTTCTAATTTTCATATTGGCAATCAACAGACCCTCATCATGTCACACAGACTTACTAAAGCCTTCCTTAAGGGTACTATTCACTTGAGACCACCTATTAGAACCCCAGCTGCTCCATGGAATCTGAATTTTGTGCTCACAGATCATTTTACCCCCTTTTAAACCTGCATCATCCTGTGATTTGAAATACCTATCATAGAAAACCATTTTCCTAGTAGCTATTACTTCCACTCAAAGAATTTCAGAATTACATGCCTTGTCGATCAAAGCCCCGTACCTGATTTTTCATAACAACAGAGTAACGCTGGGAACAAATCCTTCATTCCTACCTAAGGTTTGTTCTGAAACAAATCTTAACCAGACTATAGAATTACTTGTGTTTTTCCCAAATATACAAACAAAATGGAACATGTTGCACAAACTCAATATCCGTAGGCAACTTTGATTCTATTTAGACAGGACTAAGGACTTCAGAAAGTCGGATCAACTTTTTGTCTCCTTTTCAGATTCAAAGAAGGGTACTCTGGTGGTAAAAACCACTTTCTCAAAATGGTTGTCAGATAGTATTTCTTTCACATACAGCTTTACGCACATGGCACTAAATCATAAAGTTAAGGCTCACTCAGCCAGGGCAGTTTCCACATCTTCAGTCTTTCTAGCAAGGCTACCGATAGATATCATTTGTGCAGCAGCCACATGG
Source organism: Protopterus annectens (assembly GCF_019279795.1). Taxonomy (NCBI): domain Eukaryota; kingdom Metazoa; phylum Chordata; order Ceratodontiformes; family Protopteridae; genus Protopterus; species Protopterus annectens. The sequence goes on from NC_056750.1 coordinate 540,588,848, forward strand.
TCCTCACCTCATACCTTTATCACTCATTACAAATTGGATTGGACCTCCAGGGGCAGGACCTCCTTTGGTTCTATGGTTCTGAGGAATATACTTCCATGAGGGTGCTTGGGACGCTAACCCATCAGTGAGAATGAAGGTGAGATAGCACAACTTCACATAAAGAAGTTATGTACTCACCATAATGTTCCATGTGAGTTGTTCATCTCACCTTCATTCTTACGTCCCACCCACCAACCCCCTACCTTTAAAGTCTTGAGGGCCGGGAAGTTCAGACAAATCTTAGTGATGCTTTGTCCTTATCTACGGTATTTTTATTTCAATGCCTATGTACTTTAGTTACCAGTATGACTGGGCAAACAAGATCCGAGGGGAGCACTGTTACATCATGGGATAGGGAATAGATCACGAGCTGTTTGAAGACCTTGAGCTTTAGCATCTGGCTGAGTCGAAGCCGAGGATCAGCTCCAAACCCATCAGTGAAAATGAAGGTGAGATGAACAACTCACATGGAACATTATGGTGAGTACATAACTTTTTTTCTCTGTCTTTTTGGCCTCAAGTGATGACTGCCATTCATTGGAGCTCACTGCTGAGTGCAAAGTGACTGGGATGGAAAGCAGCAACATAAATCTGAGAAAATGTTTCTCTGCTAGGAAAGAGTGGGTTGTTTCCTGCAGGAGATCAGGCAGCAGCTGCCACTGGTGGAGAAGTTTAAGTATTTTAGGGGCTTGTTCAACATTGAGGAAAGGGGCACCTGTGACAGTACAGCAGTTATACTAGACTGTGGCAGTGAAGCTCTAAATTTACCATTTGGTCTATGTCCCCAACCTCCCCTAGGATCATGAACTTTGTTAGTGACTGAAAGAATGAGATGAGGGCACCCCCAGGCGTCTCCCATGGAAAGTGTACCAGGCTCAGATCACTGGCAGGAGGCCCTGGGGCAGACCCAGGACACTCTGAAAAGATTTTGGTTTTAGCTGGCCTAGAAATGGCTGCACATCCTCCGTGGTAAGCTGGAGATTGTTGTTGGGGTTAGGAAAATCTGGCCTGCCCTGCTTGATTTCCTACCACCATGGACCATCACCAGGATAAGGGGTTTAGAACTGGATGGATAATTAGCCTGCAAGCAGTGGCTGGGGCACTGTGTTATAGAAGCTATATCCGAAAAGCAAATGTAGTATATAGTTCAAAGCTGACAGGATACAAGTCTTTGGAAGGATTGCATAGAAAAATAAAAGGGTGGAAATATGTACCTGAAAGTGCCCATAGTTTGAAATAGTTATGGATATGTTAAGGGAATGGTAAAAGAGAATGAAAGTTGGGTTTTGCCCATACATGTTTGAATTTTAGTTAATGTTACAGAAAATTTGAGACCAAGTATCATTAAGCATCTGAAGCAATTTGAAGAAATGCAACAAAGATGAGTCAGAATAAGATGTGTGGGAAGAGGACAGCATCATTTATTGAGCATGCTTTAAATGCGTAAAGGAGTGGAAGATGGAAGGAAAAACAGATATATACTTACCATTTCCCCAAAAAAGAGTTGAGTACTCTGAAAAGGTCATGCTACAAGAAGAAACAATTCAGTTTTAAAAAAAATAACATGAGGGAACACATGTTTACAGAAAGTGCACTGGGTGCATGGAGAACAATCTTGGTTTGGTTGATAGAAAAGTGTTTTTAGGAGGTTATTAACACTAAAGGCAAGCATAAAAGAAGCATAGTAATTCAAAGAATTTGAAAATGCTTAGATAAATAGAGTTCTGGAGGTCACTGTAAGTAGGGAAGTCACTGGCTAGATGAGCCAGCCAGCCTTATCTTCCTTCTGAGCAGCTGTTTTCAGCACTTCATCTGCATTTCAGTATCTTAATAAGCTTTGTGCCGAGGATTAGTTAGGTTATTCTTTTCTTTCCATTTAATAAGATTTGTTAATGCATGAAACTTGTGAGACAGTAATCCCAATTCCTTGATGGGCCACAAAAAAAAAAAACAGCTGTCAAGATAAGATATAATACTTAAACTGCAATGTAGATGGGTCTCGCACAAAGAAGATTTCTCAATTAAGAGCCTAAAATTAACACTTTGTGATGCATCATGCAGACTGTACAAAGATATATAACTAACTGTCCATTGCAAATCATTTTATTTACATACACTTAATTTGACAGCATATTTTAGCTGTTCTAATCTAAGAATGTGACCTTCTGTGTCCTTTCATTATATAATTTACAATATGCTAACAATTTACAAATGCAGATTGATTCAGTAGTGTGAATAACTATGATTCTTTTTTTTTGTGTAATAGTTTGCTTATTTTACATAATGGCTATAATGTACAGATGCTTAAATGGAAAATACAAATGTAATTAACTTCAAAACATCTTGTGTTCTTGTGCTGTTTGCACACATTTCAGATGTTTGAGTGCTGCTGACAGTTTCAAATCTGGTTGTTGTTGTTGTTGTGTCTTTCGGCTTATCCCGGTTAGGGGTCGCCACAGCGGAACTCCGGTTCACTAATATTTGGTAGTGGATTTTTACGTGCTGAGTTACCAGCCCTGATGCACAACCTTCAATGAAGGAAGGCCCATTCACGCATGCCTCCACACAGAAGACACTCTAGCTGAGAATCGAACGGGACAATGTCTTGCTGTGAGGCGACAACGCTACCGCAGCACCACTACCGCTGGATCCACTACCTTGAATTGGTATGTTAAAGGTAGGCGTGATGTTGGGATACTTTTTATATCATGTTTGGCAGGAACAAATAAAAGCTATACAACAAAGAAAAGAGGAAAGCTGCCTTCATTGGTAGCATAGACAGGTAAAGCTCTGACTATGGCCCAGGAGACCTGAGTTCAGTTAGCAACTCAGTTGCTTGATGGCACAGGAAGGGAACTTGGGCATGCCCATTCTGTGGAGAGGATGCATGGTAGGACACATGTCCATGGTTAACCCAGGTGAAGGCCAATGATCCATGGAAGTACTGTCTAAAAGGGGTAAGGGTTTCAGCTGAGTTGCATGCAGAGACATGGATGAAATGGCATGTGCCCACTGCATTCCACCATGTTAATGGAGCAAGTGCACATGTGGAGGGAATTATACCTTAAGAGGGAAAACATTCCCCTCAGCAGCAGCATGACATTACTGCAGATTGCCATAATCTCCTTACTGATGTCAAATATGCTCAGAGTTAGTCCAGGGGAGGTTAGGTCATGTCCAGCAGACCTGGTGGATGAGTGGATGAGGAGACGCATTGAAAGCAGCTGATGGTCAGCTGTGGGGAGCCAAAAAAAAAAGGAAAAAGCTGCCCAACTCAGAACACTTTGATGCCTGCTAAACTACATTGTACTACAGGATACATATAAAGGATTGTGATTGGGTCCCCACTCAAAATCAGCTTATGTGTCTGAGACATGGATAACAAGAAATTCACCTTGAAAGTGAAGCTCAGTCTTGACATCCATATCAAGAACCAGTCATAGATGGTTATAATTAGATGCCCAGTCCTAATTCTTAATAGCACATGAAGCTTTGTTTTCTCCACATAATACCAGTTAGAGAAAAAAAAAGTGTAGAAGCATTGAAAGCCAGTAAAGCATCTAATGAATGCTGCCAAAAAGACAGCAAAATACCTCTGAACTTCTTTGATAAACAATTCTGGACAAATCCAAAAATAATGGAATGACAAAGGAGCAATGTCAGGGACGATTTTTAAATACTGCTCTAATTCACTTTAAAAAGTAATAGAACAGCAGGTTTTGCATCAACTTGCATTTTCTAAACAATAAATATAAAAACCCTGTGTCTGGAATTAGCAAATGACCATAATCCTCAGAAATTTACCAGAACATTATCTGCTGTTAGGCAATAGCATGAGATCTAATTTTAGCAGTGCTTGGGATGCCCTTAACAAGGTTTTAATAAACACCCCTATGCACTATTAAGATCAGGTCTTGCACTAGATAAGCACTCAATAAGTTTATATTTCTTCCGATTTCAGAGTATAATCATGATGCTCCATGCACTACATGCATTACAATAAGGAGACCATTTTTGCACAGTAGGTTGCTTGTTCTTTTGGCTTTTCCCGGTTAGGGGTCGTCACAGCAGAGCTCCGGTTCGCTAATGATTGGCAGTAGATTTTTATGGTGCTGAGGTGCCAGCTCGAAGCCCAACCTTCAACGAAGGTCTGTTTACATATATACTGTAATGCATATAGCATATGACAATCTGTTCTTTCTGAATTTAAATTTGTTTTCCTAGATTATACTTGCTTATAACTGAAATGTATGTACAGCATAGTAAACATTCTTTCAGTTCAGGGTCAATGAAAGCATCAGGGTAAGTAATCTTGATAATTAATCAGTAAACACACTAAAAATGGCCATTTTCTTTCATTCACTGAGGGGCTGTCACACATTTTTATTTATTTTTTTTACTTATTTAGTGTTTGTGTGTGTGTGTGTGTGTGTGTGTGTGTGTGTGTGTGTGTGTGTGTGTGTGTGTGTGTGTGTGTGTGCATATCTCTCTCTCTCTCATATATATATATATATATATATATATATATATATATATATAATATATATATATATATATATATATATAGAGAGAGAGAGAGAGAGAGTCTATATTGTTAAATCAAACCACAAACATTTAAACGAAAAAAAATCATCGAAAAAAAAAAAAAACATTGAACCAACCATTGTGCTTTGAAAAACCAGAAGAAAAAACAAACCAGATTTTTTTGCAGAGGCAAACTCCCTGCACCCACCACTGCTTTTAATAATTATATATATCAACTAAGAGATCACACAATAGTGGAGAAAGGAAAGGAGATTCTCCCTTTCCCCACCATCATGTGATTTCAAAGCTCGTTTGACCAAACATGAGTCAACGAATGTTGTTCAACAAAATCATCATTCATACACCCTGTATGTGTGTGTGTGTGTGTGTGTGTGTGTGTGTGTGTGTGTGTGTGTGTGTGTGTGTGTGTGTGTGTGTGTGTGTGTGTGTGTGTGTGTGTGTGTGTGTGTGTGTGTATGTGTGGTGGGAAGGTTAATTATGCTATAGTCTAAATGATAAATTACTTTGTATTTAGTTAATCATAAATTTAAACAGCATTCACACATTCACAAATGATTTTGCTACTTAGACATTTAGAGATTCTTTTATTTTAATTTTGCGATATTGGGTTATTTTTCTCTGATAAAATCATTTTAATAACTGACATATAGATGTTCAGATGTGCAGATATGTACAATAAACGTTACTGTATTGAACTGCTTATCTTACTTTTGTTTGGCATTTGAGGTGATATGCCTACATGTGAGCATTTCCTAGCTGATAATAGTAGTACCTTATAAAAATACAGTCTCCTATGCTATCATAGCAGCAAAGATCATGGTATTGTACAGTTCAGCTTTTAGAATTTAGTGCTGGCCACTAGTAGGAGACCAAAAAAGTCACATTATGGTGACAAAAGATTCTTGTGTTTATCAATATTCCCAGTGTTCTATAGGTACCCAGGTCATAGCTGATTGCATGCAGACAGTGAAACACTATATAAACACAAATGTGCTGTATTTCACACAGACATACACATCCACACAGACATACACACACACACACACACACACACACACACACACACACACACACACACACACACACACACACACACACACACACACACACACACACACACACACACACACACACACACACACACACACACACACACACTGATGACCAACACACAAATAGGCGTGTATGCATAAACACGTGTACACACACACACACACACACACACACACACACACACACACACACACACAAGCATACATACACACCTCATCTCAAAAATGGAAGACAAGTAGACACACATACACACACACACTCACACTCTTGCATTTATTTATTTATTTATTTCAGTTTGGTTACCGGGGAAGTCCACTGGGCAAGTGGTGTGCCCATTTTCAGTGGAGACCCGGGAAGAAAAGCTCCAATAAGCAATATGGTTACAAGGTTACATAATGCAATGGTAAGTACATACATAAATGGATACAAAGGTTACGTAATGCAGTGGAAAATACATATATGCAATCAGGTACAGGGGATAAATTGGCATTGAAATACAATTTTGACATAGGTAGCACAGTTTGTAGGTATTTACATTCAGGACAGTAAGTTTAGATTGACTGGACAATAAGTATATATGACTTACTTGATATTTACAATATATACAATACTTGGAGTCAAGAAAGAGAGGATGCTTAGTCTGAGTATGTTAGCTTAGGTTTAATTAGGATAATAGAAAAGAGGTAATAGTGCAGAGAAAAGCAGGAGAATGAAGAGCTCAAAGGGGAAATTCTTAAGATAGTTATGTAGGGTGAAAGCAGGAGCATTTACGTTTAGTGGATAGGTAAGAGAAAAGTAGGGTTTTGAAGGATTCAGAGTTAGGTGTAGTCCTGAGTGAAGGAGGGAGAGAGTTCCATTTTTTGCCAACAGTGAAAGAGAGAAGGTGATGGCCTGCAGGACGTTTGGGTTTGTAGACAGAGATTAAATTTTGGTGTTCAGATCTTAAAGATCTGGTTGGGATGTAAGGGGGAAGGATGTTTGTTAAGGCTGGGCATTTATCTGGATAGAATATTAATTTGTGGGTAGTGGTTAGTTGGAAATAGTCTAGGAGGTTTGGGAGTTCCAGCCAGTTTAGAGAATGTAGGGTTAGGCAGTGTGAGTAGAGGTTTTGGATTTAGTTGCGAATTTGGAGATTTTATTATAGCAAGTTTCGAGTTTAGAGGTGTTGGAAGAAGATATGTTAGTTAGTAGAGGGGCTCCATATAATAGAGAGGGTAGGAGGTAAGTATTAGCAATAGTTTGCCTTGCGGAGTTGGAGAGAAAGCGGTTATTTCTGTAGAGCATGCCTAGCTTTTGATGGGTTTTCTTGATGTTTTGTTGGATGTGGATATCAAATTTAAGGTGTTCGTCTATGGTAATGCCGAGGAATTTTGCGGAAGGGACCACTTCTATGGCAGAGTTGCTTTGGTTAAGGACTTTGAAAGCATTCTTGTCAAAGGAGAAGTTTCTGGAAGGAGGAAACAGCAGAATTTTAGATTTGTTAGAGTTGAGTGAGAGATGGTTTTGGTGCATCCAGTTTTCGGTAGTGGAAAAAGCTGTTTGAGTTTTAGTCAATAGTTCAGGAAGGTTGGAGGCAGCACAGACTAAGGTGGAGTCGTCTGCATATTGGACAACTGTTGTATCAGGGATGACTGAGTGAAGGTTGTTAATGAAAATGTTGAAAAGCATGGGTCCGAGGATGGACCCCTGGGGAACACCGATGGGTGTTGGCAAGAAAGAGGAGGTAGAGTTCTTCCATCTGACAGCTTGAGATCTGTCAGATAGGTAGCTGGAGAACCAGGAAAGGGTATCAGGGGAGAGATGAAGGTTGGAGAGATGAAAGAGAAAGTGCTTGTGGGAGATTGTATCAAAGGCTTTGGAAAGGTCTAGCAGTACTGTGGATACTAGAAATCCCGAATTGCGTGCTCGATTTACTGTATCTAAGAAGGATAGTAAGGCGGTCGTCGTGCTGTGGCCAGGGCAGAAGCCATGCTGGGTGGGAGTTAAGAGGAGATTCTGAGTTAAAAAAGGCATAAGTTGGTGATGGACACATTTTTCAAGTATTTTTGATAATGGTGAGAGTATGGCAATTGGGCGGAAATTAGAGATATTGTAGTTTTTGCCTCCTTTGTGTAGAGGTAGAATGAAGGCAGATCACCAAAGTTTGGGTACATAAGACTCTTTGAAAGATCTGTTAATTAGGATACTGATAGGGAGAGCAATACCATCAGCAGCAGTTTTGAGGAAGGAGGAGGGTAAGTTGTCTGGGGCATTTGAGCAAGGCTTTAGTTTTGATAGGAGTCTTTTTATGAAAGTAGTTGGTACAGTTTTGAGTTGGAAATTAAGCGTACAGTTACTAGGGGTGCTGGGAGTAGAGGAGAGAGAGTTGGATGGATTATTGTTGGGAAAAGATTTGGTTAGATTAGGTATGGATTCTGTAAAGAATGTGTTGAAGTGAGAGCTTAGTTCTGAGATGGTTAAGCTAGGGTCAGGGCAGGGATTATTCCTAGATCCTGGGTGGAGTAGGCAATTAATAGATTTCCTGAATTGTTTAGGGTTCTTGTTATTATTGGACTGAAGTTTATTGTAGTAGTTTTTTTTTGTCTGAGGTGATTAGTTTTTTTGATTGGTTGCGGAGTTGGGTGTATTGAAGTAAGGTAGAAGGCATCTTATTTTTTTGGTAGAGCTTCCAGGATTTGTCCCTGGAGTGCATGATTTGTTTAGTTTCTTTGGCTAGCCAAGGAGCAGAATTAGTCTTGATTCATTTGTTTCTTGGTGGGGCTTGGGAGTTGAGGGTTTTTAGGAAGATAGAGTTAAAATATTCTACTGCATTGTCAAGAGGAAGAGTATAAAGGATTTGCCAGTTTATATATTTAAAAGTGTTTGAGAAATTTGAGGGGTTGAAGTTGCTGAGATTGCGAGTGTGGATATAGTGGTGTTGGTGATTAGTATTGTTGGTTGCGCGATATATGAAAGCAGGGAGATGGTCACTGAATGTGTCTGGGATAGTACCAGAGAGAGTTATTTTATTTGGATGGGAGACTAGGACCCAGTCGATGATTGATCCTGGGGGGTGGTGTTTGTTAGGGCGAGTGGTTGTCTGTATTACTTGGGAGAAATTGTAGAGGTTAATGAATAAGGAGGGAGAAGGTGACTTGATTTTATTCCAATCAATATTAACATCACATAGAATGTAGGTTTCAAAATTTATTTTAGTAGAGGCCCAGTGAAGAATATTTTCAAGGGTAGAGATGTTGTGACCTGGGGAAATATATAGCTAGATAATGCAGATATTTTTATGTTTATTTAATTGTAGGAGACAAGTGGTTAGTTCAGTATTTTTGAATTTTGGAACTGGAGTTTGTAGAGGAATTAGAGAGAGAAGGTTGGAGTAGATTAGAGCAGAGCCTCCACCTTTTCTGTTTAAACAGTCACTTCTATGGATTTGGAATCCAGGTGGTAGGATTTCGGAGTCAGCAATATGGGGTTTTAGCAAGGTTTCTGAGATAGCTAGGATGTCAGGTTGGTTGTGGGAAATCCAAGCTTGTATTTGGTGTATTTTCTTATTAAGGCTTTGGGCATTTATGGTGAAGAACTTAAGGGTGTTAGGACAGGAGGTAGAAGAAGAAGAGGGAGGGGAAGAGTGGATGTGTGAAATGGATGAAGTGGGGGAGGGGAGGAGTTTGTTGTGAGGCAAGGGCCAGGGTTAGAATGGATGTCTCCAGATAAGGCTAGGTCATTATTGGGAATAACTTTTAGCTTTTTGGGTTTATTGAGAAGGAAGCTGTTTGCGGCTAGTAGTGAATGAAGAGTGAAGGTATTTGTTGTGGGGGAGAGGAGTTTGGGGAGGAATAGGTGTAGTAGGCTAGGAGAAATAAGAGAGGGTGTTATTGTATGGAAGTGGGATGCTAGAAATGGTTTTGGGTGAGTGCATGGGATGGTTTGAGAAGGAGGTAGGCATAGGGGTGTTTTGGAAGAGTAAGAAGTAGCAGAATAAAGAGGAATTAGTAGCACAAGAAGGGAGCATGAGACAAGGATACTATAAATGGTATGGGAAGACATACTAGGAGAATGTGAGGAAAAAAAGAAGGGAGAGATGTATGAGGAAGTTTACAGGTTAATAAAGGAGAAGAGGTAGATGAAGTAGAGGGGGAAGTAAGTCTTTACAGGGAGAGAGAGAGAGAAAGAGACTGAGTAAGTAGGATAAGGTGGGTTAAGGAATGTAGGGAGGAGTAGGAAAGGGAGAGGAGATAAGGAGAGGAAAGTGATTAGTTAATTGGCTTGGGTGAGAGGGGTTAGTCAGGAATAAATATAGCGGTACTGGAGGTGGGTGGGAATTGGGGGAAGGGTAGGGGAGCAGAGTGAGCCCGTAGGGCGAACGGAGCGGGAAGAGCCAAAGGACGGAGAAAAAAGGGAGAAAAACAATCAGTGGAGTGAGAGCCAGAAGGTGAGTTTGCACAGTTATGTTAAGTAAAAAGACTGACAACAAGTTAGAGTTTTGGTTAGAAATGAAAGAGAAATAGCAGTAGAAGAAGGTCAGAGGCTATGTGGGATAGGGATGGGTAGTGGAAGTGCAGAAAAGTGGAATGGGTAATCCAAGGAGAATAGTGAAACTGAGATCAGTACGAGTTATGTAAGAAGTAAATGGGGGAGATAAGGAGTGGAGCAGGAAAGAAACTAGAGACAGCAGAATGGTGGGAGAGCGCCACCTAGTGGGCAGTCAGATTAATACAGCAGAGAGCCCTATTGGGGAAAAATCCTGTTAGATGAGAAGAGGAGTGAGCTTACGTACAGCAAGAGTGGGGGTAAAGAAATATAGAGGGGGAGTAAGGTTATTTTAAAGGACTGTCTGCATGCAAACACACACAAGAGATGCAGCTTGATATGGTCTAATATTTGCCCTCATCCATTGCTTTGGTGACCTTCTCAAAGAAGTCCACCAGGCTGAGTAGATATCACCTGCCCTTGATGAAACCAAAGTGGGTTGGATCCAGTGCCTGTAGGTTTCCTATTTCAATGCTGATCATTTCCATTATAATTCTTTCCATGGCTTTACATATGAGATTAGTGAGACTTATTGGTCTGTAGTTTCCAGGGTCTGTAAATGGTCACCTTTGTGCAGAGGGATGACTGTTGCTATTCTTAATCCATTAGGCACAAAGCTAGTTTAGATGCTATGGTTAAACAGCAACTCCAAAAGGCATAATACGCTATGTTTTGTGCTATTTCATGCTATTTTGAAGACAGTAGTTGATTCTTTTAAACTGTAAGTACAAACCCTTGTCTGTGCTATGTATACAAGCTTCTCTCATATTTTCTATGTAAATTTCTATGCAATTTGTAGTTTAATTAATTTGTAATATGTTTATCCTGTGTTAATAGTTTAATTCATTTTGTTGTTTTCATGTTTGTTTGTTTTAGGTTTAAAAAAGTCAATTAACAGATTCAAATAATTAAAGCTCACCTCTAGATTAAGCTTCTTCCACCTTGCAAGCAGGTCTGGATACTGTTCACCATAAGTCACAATAGCTACGCCAATGTAGTCATGGCTCAATGGGACGAAGAGTGTATGTTTTCAACACCGAGTTTTCATCAATATGTCCCATTCTATCGTAGATTTGTGGACGACTTGTTCCTTGTTTGGACAGGCCGTCCTGATGAGTTAGTCAAGTTTCATTAAGATTTGAACTCCTCTACCAGTTTTGTGAATGTTTGGATGTGCTTTTAACCAGACAGGTTGATGGTTCCATCCGTACTGGTATATATAGGAAACCCTGTTATAGGAATTTCCTGTTGCGTCAAGATAGCATGCATCCATCACATGTGTTTAAGAATATAGTTAAGGGACAGGGTTGAGAGCCTCTAGGCTGAATGGGACAGATGATGGTTTTAAATCTGAGTTGTTATGCTTAAAAGGCAAGTTGACTGACAGAGGCTATAAAGAAAAGGATGTTGATGATATACTTTGTAGCATACCTCCACTTAGATCCAGTATAGCCAGACCGTACTACTCTAAACACTCCACTGATTCCAATGGTAGGAGACCAACTCCCATTAGACCTACTATCTCTGTTCCTCTAACTTACACTACTGACACTAGGATGACAATGAATGTTATTAAGAGTCACTGGAACATATTAACAAGTGACCCCAACATCCAGGCTTGTAGGTGACACTCCCAGATTCTTATATAAGAATAAGAAAAAGCTAAAAAGAGAGAGCACTGGACAACCGTCACCCGCAAAAGTTTTTAATGACACAGCAACCACAAAAGAACACTAGGCACAAATTAACGCTGAAATCAAAAAACAGTACGTTTTCGTCCGTAACTTCATCAGAATACAGCCCAATAACAAATTTCAACATTAAATAAGGTGCCCAATTTCATTAATTGCATACAATCAACACTGACAATAAATTAGTTAACACCAATTACTAGAACATTCAACATGAAATGTTAGAAAAATATAAAAAATAAATAATTAATTATGCAGTGTAATTTGTATATAAACCTAAAATGCAGAATACACTCTAAAAATTGCCATTAATAGACCCTGTTGTAAATCCTAAAACCGTACCTCAGGTCAAGGGTTAAAACAAAAATATATTGCTAACTTGTTTCTGTCAACTGACCTACCCAATATATATTGCCATTATGTATATTTTTTATTTATATACTTTCTTTTATATATTATATGTAAATTGTTGCATTATTTTATATTACTTTTTATAGTATTTTTTATATATTATATGTAAATTGTTGCATTATTTTATATTACTTTTTATAGTATTTTTTTCAAACAGATCAATGTTGGATCAGTACGGAAAGTGTACTGACACATTTTACAGGAATGTTTGAGTGATTTTACTTCCTATATAGGTTGTTTTATTAGTTTGTTTTTTTATTATTCATATGCTATATTTATGCTTGGTTTAATACAATGCTTCAAGTGATTGGTTCAACCTGTTTGCCTCACTTTGATGGATGTTTGCATATATAAGCATGCTAGTTCATTCATTTTCTGTAGAAGGTCTGATGAAGCAGATGTGAAAGCACTTACCTTTTTAATTTTATGAGCAAATAAACTTTATTTATAACTCCTGGCACTGTTTTATTCTGCTGGTGCTTGCTGTTACATACATGAAAAATTGTTTATGAGGATGGTAGCCCATTAGTCTGCAGGGATATATATGCGCGAGTGTCTGTCTGTGTATCTGTGGTGATGAAAAGGATATCTATAAGGAAATTATTAGTCATAACAATTACCAAATTAAAGACCAAGTCCAATAAAGAGTGAATAAAGAGAATATAGTATATTACAAGGTTAGACACATAAAAACAAACATTTGTCAGTGACAAATGTTGGCTTGTAATTTGCATTAGAGCGCAATGGAAGGATGGCTTGAGGATAGCAATTTTAAATTTCTGGATCTGCTAGAGCAAGTCCTGAACTAAGGAGACTGAATGGCCAAAAGAACGGATTTACATTTACTAAGTCTGAAATGCCATTTCTAGGAATATTCTCTTTTCTGTGAGGTGTGGTGATCTCAGAGTTAGTATATATGTGTTCGGGGGGGTGTGCAGGGGGGCTTGCCCCTCCTGCAAAAAGAAGTTTTAAGGAGAAGTTTTTTTTTTTTTCGAGATTTGTTCTCCAGATTTTCAGTCTTTTTTCAACTTTTCCCCACTCAGCATTTCAACTACCAGCATTTCAACTACCAGCATTTCAAAAGAGAGCCTGGCTTGAGAGTATATTTTATCATTTGCTGCATGGTGTAAACATGTTTCACTATTTTTTATAGATTTGCAAACATTTAGTGCAGTTTTAATGAGGATATAACATACAGCAACATGATTTTGATAAACAAGTTCTGTTCTCTGTATACTAGTATTACTATAAAGAGGGTGCTGTCCTGTGCATAATAAAATGAATATAGCCTACAAATCTGCTTAGCAAGTGAAGACTGCATTGATTTATCTGTTCCAGGGAGGAGCTGTTGTGTGAGACTCAAAGTATAGTTAACTTTACACATTCGCAAATAAAGTTCAGTGTACTGTTTAATGTGAAAACAACATTCATTCAGCAACATTTCTTTTCTTGTCATACACTGTCACTGTTCTGTGATGCTTAATACTAAGATGTTATAGAAAAATCAAACAAGAGGAATGTTTCTTCGTATCAGATCTTTGCAAGTATTTGGTGCATTGTTTAGTGGAGGCAACAACATACTTTGGATTTTTGGATTTGATAAACTAGCACTATTCTATGATGCCAGTTCTAACAAATATCATTGGGTACACTGTTTAAAGGGAAGCAACATATATCAACATGACTTTCATTGATTAGTACAATTCTGTGATTCTCAGCACTGAGAAGCTACAGCCAAATGTAAACAAGAGGAATATTTCTCTTTAGTTTACATATCTGTAAATAATATTTTGTGTTGTGTTTACTGGGAAAAAGCACTGTTAAGTGATGTCCAGTACAGAGACATTGTAGACAAATATAAGCAAGTCCGTATGTTGCTTCATTTTATTTGTTTGGAAATATTCTTAATTGAGAAGCAACATAGAGATGCATGATTTTGACTGAGATGTGCAATTCTGTGAACAATAGAATTTATATAGAGTGAGAGTTGTGCTGTACAGATGCTGTTCTGTGCATGGTTTAATTATTAAAAATGTCTCAAGTCTTTTTGTGCTAGGCAGACTACACACAATGGAGAAGGAACTGATTTTATCTAGTGAATCTGAAACATTTTGTTTATGTTATGATCATGAGAAAGTAACATGCAGAGTTATGAAACTGATATATGTATAGTAGAATTAATACAGGTTAAGCACCTAGACATTATACACGATAGGAGATCAGGCTGCTAATTTCACCTCTGTTGTTATCCTTTCAGTATTAGGTTTCATAAGACAGTGTACAAGCTGCCTTAATAATTCCCTCTGGGAGAGTTGTAAGTACCTAATTAATCTTCAGGATTCCCTTTTACCTTATTTTTTTTCATTGTGAGCTTTATACACCTCCACAAAGATCTTCAATAATCACACCATCATGTCTTGTGCTAGTGCTGTAAAAAGAATCACTCTCAAAGCCTCCTAGAAATAAGAAGATTAAGTTTTAGAAAACCAAGGCCATTGTAAACCTCCTGTTAAGAATTACTCTGAGCAAAATAACTCCAAATCAATTACTTTGCACCAAAGCAGCAATATAACTGTTTTAGTAATAGATGACTCTGTTGTCAGGCACACAGACTTATAACTTACAAAGCTAGACAAGGAGAGCATTACAGTGACTCTTACAAAGGCCCTAAATACCCTATTTCCTGACAGATATGATTACGGCATGGTAATGGTACATGTAGGAGTGAATGACTTGAGACATAAAACTTTCAGTGATATGCAGACTTGTCATAACTTTTTAGTTATTTATTTATCTTTTATTTACATTTTGGTCAGGGATATGCAGACTTGTAAATTTTTATTTATTTATTTATCTTTTATTTACATTTGCATTTGTATCGCTTAAACAAGACGTGTTTGAGTTGGGGCCTGAACTTGGTGTAATTAGTATGCTCAGTGAGAAAGTGAAGAAGGATTGCCACAGTTTTGGAGCAAGTACAGAAAAACTAGAGTTAGTGCTAAGTAGCTTGGTAGACGGGGCTTAGAGAGTACATACTACTTTATGTTGATTTCTGAGGTTGTAGATTGGAGTGGTAGTGATAAGTTTCATCGCAAGTGGAGAAGGGCCATCCTGATGGAGTCATTTGAATAGTTGAGAGCCAAGAAGTAGGTAAGATTTGGCTTGTACTGGAAGACAGTTTTCCTTGTGTAAAGCAAAGCTATGGTGTTACAGGCAAGAGGAATTGTTGAAGAAGTGGATGAAGTGGCAGATTTTATTTGACAAGGTCTGTAGTGTTGATCTGTTTTTGTGTTAAGCCATACTCACGTTGTTTGAGCAGAGCACCTTTCTCAATGGCTGCCCTACTTGGCAATGAAAGGAATGGAGATATTCTTTGTTCGCAGAAAGGAGGTAGTTGATTTAAACTGTACGTTTTTGCATATGCTTCTAAAAGTTAAGAATTTGGTCGAACCAGATGCCTAGGTATTTGAATAAAATGGTAGTGATGGCGTTTTTGTTAAGGTTGTCATGCTAGTCAAAAACTTTGAGATTTGAGGGAGCTGAGAACTTATGAAAGCCTTTTCGTATTTCCAAAGAGTATAGCCTTGTTGTTGTTTTTTTTGGGGGGGGTGGTGTAAGGAGAAGCTTTTTGGAGGTGAGCTTGTGCATTAGGTCTAGAAATTCAGTTTATAATTGGGTTTGGATTATGTGTTTTGCTGGGCTGGCTCTCTTGATAATCATGTCATCAGCATATAAGAGGAGTTGTGACTAGGGGAGATCAAATGATAATTTATTTATACTAATAGAAAGTAGTATTGGTGCAAATATTGATCCCTGTGGTACACCTGAATGAGTCTAGGCAGCCAAAGAGGAGACATTCTTCACAGTAAAGGATGTGTTAGTCTGTAAGTCTGAACCACTGTACAGTTTTTGAGCTGATGCCAATGTCTAGGAGAGGGGCTAGTAATACTACATGATCCACCATGTCAGAGACTTGGGTTAGGTCAATGAAAATGGCACCAGTTAGATTTCCTTTATCCCTGTTGGTGAGTATGCTGACAGAGTCCAGAGTGCAGTCATTGTACTCCTTCCTGACCAGAAGCTGGGCATATTATGCAGGGCATATTATATGATTTCCATGCATGTTGCCAATGCAAGTAAGACTGGTGTCAGCTGTTCTGTGTTATTCTACAATGTATACTCTTTTCAGTTAACCTCATGTCACATTAGACCTATCACAAGAGTGTGAAAATGACAACTTCAGTGTTCACATTCACATCCTGTATACTCATGAACAATTTAGGAGCAAGAAGGACTAACATGTCCAAAACAAATTTTTTGCAGGGAGCAAGCCCTCCTACACCTCCAGTATGAGGCCGCCACACCCTTACTTTATTATTCTAACTCCAAGGTCACCGCACCTTGGAGAAAGAAGGATCACTGACAAGTAATGAAATGCATGCCTTATTCTTTTTCCAAGGTGCATTGCCCTTGGGCCACCAGAACTTAAAATAATTCAAAGACTTAAAATCTTGTTAGCTGTAAGAGTGAGAACCAAAACACAGGCACATGAGAATATGAGCCAGAATCCATAAGTAATTGTGACCTGACCTTAAGTGCCACAAACAAGTGTCCTTCTGTATGAAACAGAGTTAATGCAAACTGGGAAATTAAACTGGTTGCACACAGTGGAACTGAAACAGTTTGCTTTACATTTTGTGATTGTAGGGAATCAACATGCAACATTTTAAAATAATAGCAAGAAAAACACAGTATTGCCAAAGATTAAAATTGATGGGACTGAGGCTATAAACAGGAAAGAAAAATTATTTATTTATTTATTTTATATTTGTTTACTGGGAAAGTCCAACTGGACACAGGTTCTTTTTAAGCAGAGGCATGGGAAGAAAAGCTCCAGTACAAAATAAAATATAAAAACATTAAAAGTTGACAAAATTTACAAGGACAATATATAAGTGAACAATAGTAAAACACAGAGATGAGAAATACAGTTTGGCAGCCATTTTGATTTCAGTTCTACTCTGATGGGCATATCTCCTCATTAACATAAATAATGACATGACATGTTCATATTAGCAGCATATCACTTTGAAGAGTTATTAATCCGCATATCAATCTGCCTTGATGTGTGCTAACTTACATGTGGGGTTGCTTTGATATGGATGGCCTATAAAAGCATTTGTGTGACTAAAGCAGTGCGTTGTCATAATCATCAGGGGTTTCCATTTCCTTTTAATTTCAGGAATTCTTTTAAACGTCAGAAATAGAGACAGCTAAAATACATCAGAGGAATAGCAACAAACTAGCCATTGTGTAATAATGTCACTTACAGTATATGATGTGCTATGTAATCATCTGAGATGAGTTACATTTTAAGGTTTTGGGTACCACCTTTTCCAGTATGTTCATTTCATGATAATTGAATGCACATAAATTAAAACCTCTAAAGGTTTCTCCTCAAGTCAGTTATAAAGTGCACAGTTGTTGATGTCGCCACTGGTTCTGAATTATTAGAGTATGCTTCCTGTCATGCAGAAGAGACAAATACCACTGTGCAAGGAAGTCTGGTTTGTAGTGCAGACACCATCATAAGCTCCATACAGGTCTATATCTGTAGATGGAGAGCAAACAGAAAGATGCACTTCATCTGGTGCCCATATATTAATCATAGTGAACCTGCAGTGCATGTTGACTTAACTTACTATATATGGTCGCCGGTAACAAACACAACAAGTAAAGGCTATGTCTATAACACTTGATAGTTGTTTCTCCTTTAATCTCAATTAGCATGTCTGTTGAATATGTTATTTAAACCACATTGCTTACCAGCCTCGGCTTGCCTTCTATCCCGTTAAATTCCTGTTATTCCAAGCTTCCAGATCAGAAGCCACTGCCAATAAATCATGTAGTTCATGACTAATTCAAAAGGAAGATTTTAGAATTTAAAAATATGTGTATTTAATTACATTATATTACATTTGAATGATGATCAAAGAATAGAATAAGCCTATCTAACCTACCTTTAAAAAACATTACTTTCTACCGCCACTCTATCCCTACCTTCCCCTTCACCTTTTCTTTATAATTATTTCATGGTCTCTTCATTACTCCTGTGGAGTCCCTCTCCACAACACATTCTGGTAGTCCATTCCTGGATCCAAATTGGAAAGAAGAATTTCTGGTAATCAAGGGAGTAATTAGTTCCTACAACTTGTTGCTTGTGCTCCTTGTTTCCCTTTTTGTCCTTCCTGCTCAGAATGACTCCTTCCTATCTTCCTGACATGATGCTGTGCACCAATATCATACCTCCCTATCTCTGGTGGTATCAGGTGATAAGAGCTCTAGCTCCTTCAGTCTCTGTTCACATAGTTTTCCTTCTGAATGCATCTTTTGGTTGGTTTTCTTCTACTCATTTTTGAACAGCCTGATGAAATCTATATTTCTGACATTCAAAACTGAACACATTACTCATGGTGTGGAGAGACCAAGATCCTACAAGGAACAGATATTACAGCTTTGATTCTGGAATCTATTATCTTGAGTATTTTTATTTATACTTTAATTAGTCTATGTAAGTAGACGAACTGAACCATTAGGACCCCTTTTCATTCTCAAACTTAGTAAAAAAATAAATTAAAAAGAGGCCATTGGTGCTAATAAATGCATAAAATACAAAAAAGTGGCAGTAAGCAAACACAGACAAAGCAAAAACAAGGATAACAAAAAAAAACAACAGTAAGTAGCTATTGCATGAGTATTAAATAATGTGGTCGAAACAAAGTATAGCTCTTACAAATGTTATGCAACAAGTATAGTCATACAATATAAAACAAATGCAATGAAGACAATTTGTAAAGTCATGTTATGAAGTCATTTTGTGTAATTTATTTATTTATTTATGCATGTATTGACTGATTGATTGACCCTATTTGTTTGCTGGGAAAGTCTGAACATACAACTCATTTTCAGTTGAAGTCTGAGGAGAAAAAGTCCTCAAGAAACAGTCATAAAGATATTACACAAATAGCAAAACAGTCAAATAGAAGAAACAGTGACAGTAAATTAACACATTAGAGGTGTGTAGCTTAACAATTGCTTTAAAATGAAGTTACAGAAGTACAAGAGACATTTCTTCAATTGCAGGTCATTTGAGATACTTGATTCAATAAGAATAAGGCAGTACATTTTTGATGTCTGCATTGCCAGAAAAGCAACAAGGATTTGTGTTCTGATGTAAGAAATGAGGAATGGCAGAAGCAGATATTGAGTAAATCATTAATATAAATGGGAAAGAAAGAAAAAAAGAAAGAAAGAAAAAGGAGAGTATATAAACCATAATGTTATTTGAAATAGACTTTACTAAATGAATGTTTGTTTTGTATGGCATGGTAGTTTACTACTTTCTGTCTTCATGGAATTGCTGTTGGTAAAAGGAAACATTGGAGTCTACAAGTGGAATTAGCTAAAAGCCATGGAGTCTGCAAATGAAATTAGCTAACTGTGGATGGAATACTTTGTATTTACAGGAGGTGGTAGTAAGTTTAGTTGGCTAACCTTAACCTGGTGAGGTAAAGAGTATAGCTAAATGTGCAGCTGCTGCATTAGTTCCATTTTGAATTACTTAATTTTCAGTATGTCTCAGTGAGCTGGAATAGTGTTCCATTTTTAGAAACAGAATACAATGAACCTCCTACAATGTTTTTGGAATTATTTATGGTTAGTAGCAGCTTTTCTTTGGAAAGCAAGGTTCTACAGGAAAAGCAGGGTAAATGAGGGTTTTTAGGCTTGGACATTTGTCATGTTTGTAAAGTAATTTATAGATTAACAATAGTTAAGAGGACTAGAGTGTATATGGGATGACTTCCAGAAGAGCTGCACACTGGTTAACAGTTAATTTCAGCTCTCCAAGTGTGAAAACAGAAACTCAGAAAACAAAACCAATGAAATTTTCTTTTGGGGTAAATTTCAGTTACTGGCTAATAAGTACACTGCCTAGATGCCATCAAAGAAGAAATTAGAGAACCTGAAAGAAAATGAACCACAAAAGGTGAGGAGAAAACACTGGCTGAGAAGAATCCCATACCTGTTCAGCAATAGAAAACAGTTCAAGCTCTAGCTTTGGTGCAAGACACATGACTGATTTCGGTCCACCTAATTTCAAAATCTCAAAATCCCGAACATCAGAATCCTGACATCTGGATGTTCAAAATTTTGAACTCTCAAAGTTAAACAATTGAGATCACGCAACAGTGCGGAACGGTAACTTTACTGTTCTCTTCACTGTAGTGCAATCTCGGAGTTGGTATATTTAATAGCAGGTGGTGGGGGGTGCTGGGGGGCTTGCCCCCTGCAGCAATGTGATATCTAACTTTTTTGTTTTAGTTTTGTTTTTGTTTTTTTTTTTTTTTTGCATTTCAGGATTTCAAAATCTCGAACATCTGAACGTCGGGATTCTGATATTCAAGATTTTGACTTTTCGAAATTACACAGTGGACCCGACTGACTCAAATGTGCTAAGAGATGATTAAAATAAATGAAACATTGAAGGAGCATATCAACTCAAATAAAAAAAGTCTGGTAAAAATGGAAGAAGCTTTAAACAGATAGTCAGTTGAGCTGATAAAACTGCAAAAATCAGAGGATGAAATGATGAAAAGGCTGACTGAGGATGAGATTTCCCAAGAAGAGATGTTTCAAAAAATGGTAGAATTAGAGGACAGAACACATAAGGAAAAGCTGAGAATTTCTGCTGTACCACAGAAACTGGAAGGAACTGACTGTATTAATTTTATGAATGTACAAATAAGTAACTGGACTGGTATTCAGCAGCAGGTGTTGTTAATTGAAAGGGCACATTGTGTCTATGCTCCAAACCTGGCCATGAGAAAACAGCCAAGACCTTTAATAGTAAAGTTGCAATCATACCAGCAGAAAGAGTTGATTCTGACAAAATGGTGGCAGAAGGACAAAGTACTAAAAGTTGGAGACAGTACAGTGTTTGTGGAAAATGATTACTCAACGTACACCAGGCAGAAGAGGAGTAAATGTATTCCTGTAATTAGGGAATATCAAGAAGCAAGTGTGAAATTCAAGCTGCTGTATCTAGCTATCTTCAGAATATATTTTTCCTGGAGGGTCAAAGTCATTTTTTGATGCAAAACTTGTTAAGGAGGAAGTATAAACGTTTTTCCAACAAAAAACTGAATTATCAAACAGAAGGGGATTCTGCTTTTTATTCTTCTGAGAATAAAACTCATAGAAAGACTATGCCAGTGAAATCTTTTCCAATGTTCCAAATGAAAATGCTTGAGAGACAGAAAAAAACACAACAGTTGACTAGAAGGAATACATTAGAACTGAACCAGAGACTGGAGTTGGGAGATAGAGAGCAACAGGAAGAAAACTAGCAACTCAAAAACCTAACGAATAAGTGCGGGATTACAAAGCATCAATCACATTTGTGAAAGATAATGCTAACTTTGAAAGCCTCTACTACCAAACATCTTATTTGTTCCCACTCCAACTTACCTGGTACTTTTTAGTGCTTACCCCTCAGGAAGCCTTTCTTCTTCTTTCTCCTGTATCATCTAACCTTCTCCACTCACACCTTACCTGCTCTTACCTTAGATACCTGTATTACTGATTGTTTCCCTGCTAACTTCTCTGTCTTGTCTCTACCCACTCCATTCACCCTGCGGGCTCACTCCGCTCCCCTACCCTACCCCCAAATCTCACCCACCCCCAGTGCATCTACAGATATACCTACCTAGACACACCCCCCTCCTGTTCCTCCAATTACAGCCCAACTTCAACTATCCAACCCGCTCTCTCTTCTCCCTTTACCTCTTCCCATAACCACACCCTTTCACATATACAACTTAATTACTCTAACAATACCACACCCACAACACTTGTACTAGTAACTACAATTAATATCTACCTTTACAATGTTTAAACATCCCACCCTAGCACTCAAACATACCATAATCTTGTTCTCTCTTACTATCACTCTATTATTAGCACACCTTACTACCTCCTATGAACAACCACTACTCTCACACCTTAACACACCACACAAACAAACTGCCTCCTTAGTTCCCATCTACCCCAACCATCACATCAACATAACCTCAATACCTAGCTATCTATTACCCAAATATCATAGAATTACTCACATCAAACTTGTTTACCCTAATCCCATAAGGATACCCCTCCCACATAGTAAATATACAAAAATTACCTACCTAACCCTACTCCTCCTACTTAAGAATGGAGATATTCACCCAAACCCAGGCCCAACTGACACCTCCTTAAATCAATCCAGTAAACTAGACCCCATTGTTAACCCACTGCTTAGACAACCCAAAAACTCACTCTCAGTAGCCAACCTTAACATACGTAGCATTAATAATAAAACAACTCAACTACATGCTCTCCTACAGCTGTACTCCTTTGATATTATTTGCCTAACAGAAACCTGGTTAAAACCCTCAACAAAAGATAGTGAAATCATTCCACCTGGCTATAACATCTTACGTCTCGACGGACTATCAAAAAAAGGTGGAGGTATTGCCATATTATTTAAATCTAACCTTCAAATAACCACATACCACCAAAAACCTCCCCAGGACTCAAATGCTGAAATTCTTATTACCAAACTAGAAATAAACCCAGTCAAATCAATCTATATTATCTGCATCTATCTACCCCCAGGTAATAACATTTCCACCATCGAAAAGATCCTATGTTGGCTATCACTAAACTTACCCCAAGAGATAATCATCTTAGGTGATGTAAACATCGATTGGGAATCTTGTAACAACAAACAACCTACTAGCCATATTAACCTTTATGGATTCTCTCAGACCATCACCTCCCCCACTAGAATAAATAAAGCTAACAAAAAAGAAAGTACCATAGACTGGATACTCACCAACAACCAACCCCATACCTATAAAACAGGAACACTCCCTGATGATATAAGTGACCACTTACTAACCTACATCATCAGGCTTAAAACCAACCCTCCTACCCAATTAATAACCAGAACAATCAGATCCAAAAAAAAATTCAATGTGGAGTTGTTTCAAAATGAACTAGAAGCATGCAACTGGACACCCTTAAAACATCTTCAACTAGATGAAGCTGTTGATGTCTTTAATGCTAAGTTTCTAACTATCCTCAACTATCATGCCCCCTCACGCTCCATCAGAATCAAAACTAAACCTGACCCTGGCTATCAATAGAAACCAAACAAAAAATCACTCTCAGGAATAAAGCCTGGAACAAATCTCGCTTAACTAAAAACACCACAGACTTCCAAACCTTTAAGCAAGTAAGAAATGAGACCAAGAAATTAATAATGAACTATAAAAAAATTACTACCTGAAACCACAACATTCTCCCCAAAACAACCCCCAAAAATTCTGGGCAACCATAAACCAATTACTACAGCCAAGTAAACCTGTCACACCCAACCCACAAGGCTCTGACATAAATAACCCCAACCAAACAGCAAATTCCTTTAATTCCTTCTTCATAGAAACTATTCAAACCTTAGCAAGTCAACTTTCCATCAAAAATGCAAACATGTCAATGAGCAAACTAAACCCACCCCCTACTTTTCACTTCCAACCAGTCCCAACTACTTATATTCTCTCCCTTCTAAAAAAACTCAAACCATGTACTCCCTCTGCTGACCTATTACCCGCAGAATACCTGCAATTAGCAGCTAAAGCAATAGCCTTACCAATCTCAATTCTGATCAACAGAACCATCACTGAAGGACATGTCCCTAAACTCTGGAAAATCTCCCACATTATCCCACTCCATAAGGGTGGAAATTCTACTGAAATATCTAATTACCGCCCCATAGCCCTTCTTTCACCCTTATCTAAGATCATGGAAAGGTGTATACACAAACAATTGCTTCAACACCTTCTCCATAATAACCTACTCTCTAACACCCAGCACGGTTTCAGACCATCCCACAGTACCACCACTGCCCTCCTCTCCTTTACAGACACAATCAACAAAATCGCAACAATAACACCCTCTCCTCAGCACTTTTCTTAGATCTATCCAAAGCCTTTGACATGGTCAACCACCAAATACTCATTCACATTCTCCAATCCACTTCAATTGATACCCAATCTCTTAACTGGTTTAAGTCCTACTTACAAAACAGACATCAAGCAGTACTCTGGAACTCCACTCTATCCTCCCAGCTACCTGTCAACATTGAAGTCCCACAAGGGTCTATACTAGGTCCCCTGCTATTTTCTTTATTTATCAATGACCTACACCATGTGGCTCCCCAAGCCACATGCATACAGTACATGAGCGATTCAACACTTATCTGCTCCGCCACATCTGTATCACACCTTCACTCCCTCACACAACACATATTTAACTCTGTAGAAGACTGGTTTTCCCAGCATTATCTACTACTCAACCCTAAAAAAGCTAAGCTGCTCCTTTTTACACCTTCAAGCAAATCTCCCCTCGTTGATTTTACCATAACATCAACAAATGGCACACCTATATCACAAGAGTCAACTACCAAACTACTAGGCATTACCATAGACAACAACCTTAACTTTGATGCCCATATTAACAACACACTAAAAAGCATTAACAAAAAAATAGGCTCTCTCTACAGAATCAAACCTTTCCTCACTCCAGAATCTAGAACAACTATAGCCCTCTCCCACCTTATCTCACCCCTTCTCTATGCCTCCCCAATTTTTACTAAATTATCCAAAAGAAATCTGTCAAAACTAGAAAACTCCTACCACAACATAGCCAGATTTGCCACAGGAAACCCTTAGAGAACCCACCACTGTAATAATCTAAAACAACTAGGCTGGCTGGAATATCAACAGCAACTAAAAACTAACCAGCTTAGCATAGCCCATCAAATTCTTTATCAACCTGACAAAACCCCTATACTATCAAGCCTGATTCACCCATACCACAACCTAAAGTCCCTTAGATCTGCACACAAACTTCTTATAGACACTGTCAAATCAAACAACAAGGCCGGAGACTCTCTTTTCTCAAACACTGTTGGAAAATATTGGAACCTGCTTCCGTCTGAACTCTCATCTATTCCCTCAAAATCTCTCTTTAAAAAGAAACTCAAGCTTTACCTCAAAACACAATGGCTGTGCCCCTGTACCAACCCTGACTAACATTAATTCATGTTCATCTGACTTACTTCACCCCAATCTAAATTCACTTTCTTTTCATCTATTTTCCATTTCCCTCTCTATGTAAATGTTATTAGATACTTCTTGCTATCTTGTTCTACAATACTTTCTTCACTCCATTACTTTTCATACCACTTGTTTATTATTATTTTTATATTTGAATGTAGTTCTTAACAGTTTTTATACTTAGCATCAGTAAAGTTTTGTAAGTGGAGCTTATCTCCCCGGACCTCTACTGAAAATGGACATGTATCCAGCTAGACTAGCCCGGTCAACAAATGTAAAATAAAAAAAATAAAAATAAATAAAATATGCCAGAACAAGAAAACCTGGAAATATTGTACATTTTGACTATGTTATACTTGTAGGGGGTGCCAAAGCATATGCCCTACTTCATGTCATTAATGTTTGAAAGAAAATTAGAGAGAGGGAAAGAGGATGGAAACAGGTAACTGTAAGCAGAACATTTTTTTTTCTTAACAGTATTTTATAAAATATTACATATACTGTGTAATATAATAACGTTTTTACATTAATTTATGTGTGCAGTAGAGCTGCTAAAGTAAAGAGGTGCCCCGTTTTTTCCTTCTTTCTTTCTTCTTGTTCAATTCTAAGAAATGTAGGTACTGCAATGTAAAAAGAGAAGAAAACCTGAACAAAAGAGCATGTATAAGTAAAATTGATATGCTTTTTTTACTTTTGCATAGGAGAATGACTAGATTAAGACCATCGGCTTGACATAACAAAAGGTTTTAAGCAGATGCAAGTAAATAAAAGAGCACTGAATGTGATGAAAGGTTTTCCTTTAGCAAATGAATGTTCACAGTGCAACATGAGAAGCTTGTAGCTGAAGTCATCTGTGTATCTGGTTCTCATGTTTCTGTGAAGATAAGCTGATAAGGAATATAAAAAAGAATACTTTTTATCTCATTGGCGAAAAGATAATCTCCAGGATTCAATAATGCCTACACTAAATGTACACTAAGTGTATACTGTTCTGGGTGAACAAACAACACATGCATAACTCATACCTTCATCCTCCTAATTTTAGTTTTCCTACTGATTTTCTTGCAGCTTTAATTAAATATTGACAGGGATTCATAAAGGTTACCACAAAGTATAGACTACATGTGCACCTAGTGTAATCTGAGTTACTAGAAAGCACAAAAATATGGTAGGCATGTTCTTGAATATATGTCGTGTACACTTAGTGTAGGTTTTATTGAATCTGGCCCAATGTTTTTTTTTTTGTAAACATTCAAATTATTTTCTACATCTGGGAGAGGCGTAAAGATAATAATAAAAAAAAAAAAAAAACGCATTTATTGTAGGTAGAAGCACATGCTGTACCATGCATCTTAGCATGAATAACCTCTATTATAAGCCAATTCAAGCCTGTGATTGTAGCTGTCAGTCTGGGACAATTGTTCTTATTAGAAGGGTGTGTTTGTGTCAAGTTAATAGGTTATGGGGGGTGTTTTTTTGTTTTGTTTTTTTTTTTTGGGTTTTTTTTTTTTTTTGCTTGTTTGTTTGAGAGATTTCCATTCAAACAAAAAGTCTTGTAAGCTATGACATAGGTTCAAATGGATATGCCAAGAAACAACTGTATAAAAGACCAACTTGCCAAAACATTAGAGTATGCATGTAACATAAAAGCAGAAACTAGACATTAAAAATAGCTGTTGTACATAAAAGGTGGAAATAACTTCTTATCATAATGGCAACACTTTCCATATCATCTTTTATATTTTAATATGTATAGTCTCACAGTTGTATACAAAAAAGAACAAGTAGTAAAATATATAAAAAATTCAGAGTGCAAATAGATATGCTACTGGAGACACATTTGGAAAGAAATGAGCATGTGAATTTTATAAAGAAAGGACTGCAGGATGTTTTTCAGCAGAATATCTTGGAGAAAGGAAAAAGGGGAATCTATATATTAATTGCTAGAGGAGCTCCAATAGTGATAGAACAGGAAAATAAGATAATGGTAGATTTGTAAGGGGCTATTGGCAAGGGAGGAGAATTATACTGGTATGTATTTTTACTCCACTTAAAACTGATACAACAGAACTTAAAAAATTCTGAGAGAAATAATCAACTTTCAGCAGAGAATATTACTTGTAGGTGGGGACTGAAATTTAATATGCAGCAATGAGGATGTATCTGGGGGCCCAGAAGGGAAAATATAACAAAAGAAAGTGGATTTTTGAAGAAATTGATGCAAAAATTTGTTAAGGAAGATTTGAATTCAGTAGTAGGAGCTCAGAGAGAATTTGCATATTATTCCTTAAGGTGCAAAAACTGGGCTAGGCTAGACAGAAATTATATTTCACAGGAACATGTGCATTTAATTAAAAGTTTTTATACACATCCAATAACTATTTCAGATCATGCATCAATAACTAAAATAAAAGTGCAGGGTAATGAAATAAAAATGAGACACTGGCACTTCCTCACCTAGCTGTTAAACAGAGAGGAATTAAGGAATTTGTAGCAGAAATTATTTGGGAGTTATTAGGGAAGATAGAAATTTCTTCAGAAAATATAGCTAGGGAGTGGGATAAAATGAAAGTGGAGTTTAAAAACAGGGTAGAAATAAAAGAAAAAGAAATATGATTAAAATGTAAGATTAATTATTTAGAGGGACTAATATGGGTTAAAGTATTAAAGAATCGAGGGACTCTCACAGAACAAGAAAAGGCACAACTGCTGAGTGCTAATAAGAAAATAAGGGACTACCTTGATAATATGCATGAGGTTAGAAAGATTGCTGTTAAGTAACTGCTTTTTAATAATAACCCCAGGGCACAAAAACTTTTAACACAATGGCTCAGGTAACATAAAGTAGAAAGGGTTATTGCCAAGCATAGGGAGCCTATAACAAAGAAAATAACCAGAGATCCTGCAGATGTATTAGAAATATTTCAGAAATTTTATGAAAATGTGTATAAAATAGAGAAATGTGGAAATCAAGAAAAAGTACTAATGGAAATGTTTATGGAAGAATTAAATATGCCAAGGTTAGAGATAGGCGAGGCTCATTTACTAACAATTAAAATAGGAGGAGATGAGATAAAATGGTGATGTATAACCAATCTACAGGAAAGTTTCCAAGAATAGATGGTATTTCTGTGAAAGTTTGGAAGCTAGGATGGAAGAAAGTGATAATGATATGGAAGGTTTGGTTTAACAGTTTTTCAAAAGGAGGAGAACACCAACATCTCAGAAGAAAGCTGTGATGGATGAAATACTTAAAGATAGTAAACACCTATCAGACCAGCTTCATATATACCCATTTCAATTCTAAGCCATGATTATAAAGTGTTTATGTCCATAATGGCTAAAAGAATGGAAAGGTGATGCCAAATTGATAGATATGGATCAATATGGTTTTGTGGAGGAGAGGCAAACATTTGACAACATTAACAGAACATTGATCCAGAGGGAAGCAGAATGTAAGAAAAAAACACTGCTGTTCGTGGATCTTCATGCAGAGAGAGCATTCAACAGAGTAAGCTGGGATTTTATGAGTAGGGCAATGGAAACATTTGCACCCCCTGTTATAATAATAATGTTAATTATTATTATTGATATGAAGGATCGGAGGCAACAATTAAAGTTAGGGGGTTCCACTCTGATAAGGTCTGTTTGAACAAAGACCCAGACATGGGTGTCCTCCTTCCCCTTTGTTATTTGTATTATATTTAGAATCATTGACAATGAAAATAAGGGACTCAGAAATTCAAGGATATAAGTGGTATGGAAATCAAGAAAAGTTGCCTATATTTGCAGATGATATTATTTTGTATCTGATAAAACCAAAAAAGGACATTTTAGTTTTGTGGAACATTCTGAGACAGTTTCAGGTCTTTTATGGGTACAAAACTAATGAAGATAAAACAAAGGAAATAGCTGTAAATTATGCACACACACAAATTGGCTCAGCAATACCCATACTTATGGGGGCATGATAAAATGAACTACTTAGGAGTATGGGTTAAAAGGATTCTGATATGGCAGTAAAGGAAATGTGGGAAGGCACTAAACAAAAGATAATACAAAAACTGAGAAATTTTAAGTGGTTTTATAGATATGGATAGCAAGATAAAAGTAGTCAAAATGTATTTAGTCCCTTTAGTTTTATACACAGGTCAGGTATATTTTTATCAAACAGAGGAGAAGTTGTGGATAGCAATTAATAAAGAGATGAAGGATTTTATCTGGGAGGGGAAGGGGGCAAGAGTCAAGTGGAATAAGTTAATCCTTCCAACAGAACAAGTTGGTTTGTAGTTACCTGATGTGAAGAGGCATTTCAGAGATATACGGTTAAAGCTTCTTATCTACATTGCACAAGCAGAAAAGCTATAATTCAAAATGGAAAGGGATGATGATAAAAGAAGACAGAGCTCAAGAAGTAAGGAGAGACTGGGATTTTGGATGCAGATCCTTAAGGAAAATAACAATAACAATACATATATTTATGAAGTATCAGAAAGTATTCTAAGAATTAAGCCAACATGGGAATGGAGAAAGGAGATTCTGCAGATAGGGATAACTGGAATTAGAGGTACAGAAAATAGGAAAGAAGGGTTTGAAATTTACTTGAGAAAACTGGCAAAGGAACCTCAGTATTGGGATAAAATAGAGGGGGGGAAGGTAATAGAATAAAATACGCCAAAAATTAATTTGGACTGCAGGCTAGAGATTGTCTTATCATGGAACCTTCTACCTATAGATATAACTCTACTACCTTCGCTGTCACTCTTTAAGCAAAAACTCAAAACACACCTAAAACTCACTGGTTATGTCCCTGCAGTAACCCTGACTAATCTTCAACCATTCCCTACTTCTATCTTCACACTGCCTCTGGATACACAATCATACTCTGCGTATCCCTCAGCATGCAGAAACTGTTACTAGTGGGATTAATATAACTTCCAGTATTTATTTAAACTATCAATTAACTTTAAAGTACCTCATATATCATGTTGTAAGATGACATATACAATCCTTTATACTCATCCTTCTTAGTATTGTACTTCTTCTAGACTCCTTTTTTGTATTCTAATTTCCTCCTACTTTATTTGTTATTCATCTGTATATGATATTTTGTGTTTTGTTTGGAGCTTTTCTCCCCGGGCCTCTACTGAAAATGGAATATATCCAGTTAGACTAGCCCAGTCAACAAATGTAAAATAAAAAAAATAAAAATAAATAAAATCAAGGATTGATATCAAAGTATAGGGAAAGAGAAAGGAATAGGAGGATCCTACGTGAAAGACCAGCACTGATATAGTTTTTAGTAGAATCTGGAACAGAAGCTGTTGTTACAAAAAGGGGATGATTAGTAGAACATATAAAATATTGCATGATAACTATATGAATCAATCAGATGAGGTTAGAAAGTATTAGGAAGAGAAACTATATAAGCAATTCACAAAGAAACAATGGAAGGATATATGTATGGCTCCCAAATATGTGAAAAAGTCTAGAAGATTTAGGATCTTAGCTTGGAAGCATCTGTGTAGATATTTTATACCACAAGCAGATTCCAAATAATTTTTCCTTGGTTTAATTACAAATGTTAGAGGTAGGGAAGAAAGATAATTGGGAACATATTTTTTTGGAAGTGTAATGAGTTGGCGGACTTTAATAATGCCCTGCAGATTATTCTGTCAGAAATGCTGGGTGAGAAAATTAGTGTAACAAAGAAAATGATTTTTTTCGAGTTGTGATACACAATTGGAACCACCTAGACATAGCAAGGCTTTGGTGAGTTTAATTCTGGTACCTGACAAATAAAACAATTGCTAAAAATTGGAAATCAAAGTCTAGACCAATCATACTAGAAGTAGTGACTATATTAGCAGACATAAAAGAAGTAGAAGTTGAAGAAAAGGATAGGAGCACATTACATAAAAAATGGGAATCGTGGAGACAATACATGCAGAATAATGCTTTGGTGCAGGAATGAGGTTTAAGGCAAGGCAGGAATTGAATGAGCTTTGTAATATCTGACAGACAATGACTGTGTAGAAGATTATAGGTGATGCGTAATGTTTGCAAATGAAAATGTGTTAATATGGTTATTTTCATGTATGTAAATGCATGATTGCCTGTGTCATAAGTGATAATTTAGTAAAGATGTTTCATGTAAGTGTATGTGGGAGTAAAAGTCAGTTTAGTTATTTTAGTTATTCAAGAGCCAAGCAGTTCTGGGATCTGGTTGGCTGGTTTCTGGCAAGTCAGTGTTGCAGTTTGAGGGCTGCAGAGGAGATTAGGTTTATAAGAACTGGGGATGCATATAGGAGGGTTGGGAGCATGTAGGCTGACGCAATACTAATTCTGGCTGAGTATGTAAGGAATGGTTTTGTTTTTCAGAGACTGCCAAGTTTTTTGTGCATTTTGTTTTTTATTACTTGTAGTATGTCATGGTCAAATTTAATTTCATCATCTATGGTAACTGTGAATAGCTTGGTATTAGATATGGCAAAAAGAAAAGTAAAGCACCAATATTGTGACTGGCAAGTTGGAATGTCAGGACACTATGCCCCGGCCTCTCTGAAGATTTTCATCTGGTTGACAATACCAGGAAAACAGCCGTCATCGATCATGAACTCAAGAGGCTCCACAATGATATTGCTGCATTGCAGGAGACTAGACTTACAGCAAATGGTAGCCACAGAGAGCAGGAATACACATTCATCTGGCAGGGGGAAGGAACCAGAGGAGCAGGGATTATATGGTGTTGGTTTTGCAGTGAGAAATTCCTTGCTGTCCTCAATTGAACCACCATCAAAAGGCATGGCTTGAATCCTCTCTCTCCTCTTCTTAATGTCTTTAGGCCCATTGAGCATCCTGAGTGCATGTCCTCTCACACTCTGTTCCTCAGCTAAGACAAAAGATGAGTTTTACATGGAGATTGAGACTGCTGTCAAAGGGATACCTACCACAGAACACCTGTTCATGCTTGGAGACTTCAATGCCCAAGTTGGAGCTGATCATGATTCCTGGCCCAGCAGCACTGAACAGTTTGGTGTTGGCAAGCTGAATGAAATTGGGCAGAGATTGCTAGAGTTATGTTTTTACCACAACTTTTGCATGATCAACACATTCTTTTCCACAAAGCCTAACCACAGAGAATCCTGGCAACATCCGAGGTCTCATCACTGGCATCAGCTGGATCTTGTCATTACTAGACGATGTTTACTGAACTGTGTCCTTGTCACCCACAGCTATCACAGTGCTGACTGTGACACTGACCATTCCTTGTTTAGCACTAAGGTGCATCTTCAGCTGAAATGAATCCACCACTTAAAGCAGAAAGCATGCCTTCATATCAACACTGCCAGGACATCAATGCCAGACCTGCACAAGCACTTTGCCGATAGTATTGTAGAGGCCCTCAAGGACTGCCCACAAAGCAGTGTTGAAGTCAGGTGGAACCACATCTATGACACCATCTACAACTCTGTCATGGATATCTTTGGTGAAAGAGAGCGGAAGAATCCAGATTGGTTTGAAGCAGGAAGCACTGAGATTGAGCCAGCACTCAGAACCAAGCGAGCAGCACTGCTCAGCTACAGCAGAGAGCCTTCAGAGGTGATGCTAGCTGCACTTAGGAAGGCCAGAAACAATGCCCAGTGGATCATTCGACAATGTGCCAATGAGTACTGGCTGAACCTCTGTCACAGCATCCAACTTGCCGCTGAGTGTGGCAACATTCATGCCATGTATGAAGACATAAAGAAAGCCTTTGGCCCCAGTAAAGCCAAGATTACACCCCTAAAGTCTGCCTCAGGTGAAGTCATTTTAGACCGAGGCAAACAGATGGAGAGATGGGCAGAGCATTGCCAGGAGCTCTACTCAAAGGCGATTATCTTCACTGTCACAGCAGTTGAAAATATAACACCCCTTCTTATTATGGAAGAGCATGACAATCCACCCACTGTAGAGGAGCTTAGCAAAGCCATTGACTCCATTGCCTGAGGTAAAGCTCCAGGAAAGGATGGCATTCATCCAGAGGTCATCAAGAAGTGTGCTCTTCTCAACCACCTGCATGAGTTACAATGTTGGCAGGAAGAAACAGTGCCCAAAGATATGCGTGATGCTAACATCATCACATTGTACAAGAACAAAGGAGGTCAAACTGACTGCAACAACTACTGTGGAATATCTCTTCTCAGCATTGTTGGGAAGGCATTCACCCACATATTTCTGAACAGGCTGAAATCACTCATGGAACATGTTTATCCTGAGGTGCAGTATGGCTTTAGAGTGGGAAGGTCCACAATCAACATGATCTTCTCACTAAGGTAGCTGCAAGCAAAGGAAACAATTGTACATATCCTTCATTGATCTAACTAAGGCATTTGACTTGGTTAGCAGGAAAGGCCTCTTCACCCTGCTATAGAGGATTGGATATCCCCCTAAATTCCTGAAGATGATTAGATCTTTTCATGAGAACATGCAAGCCGTCGTACAGTATGGTGACCCTTCATCATACCCATTTCCAATCAGGAGCAGAGTGAAGCAAGGGTGAGTACTTGCTCCAACAGTCTTCAGTATCGTTTTCCCACTGCTGCTGTCCCATGCCTTTAATGAGTCCAAAGATGGTGTAAACCTCTACACCGGAAGCATTGGTAATCTCTTCAACCTTGCATGTCTTCGAGCAAAAAGCAAGGTGTGGACAGTACTAATCAGAGAGATACTGTTTGCAGATGGCGCTGCCCTGTCTGCTCACACTGAGGAAGCACTACAATGCCTCATAAGCTCCTTTGCTGATGTCTGCAGAGATTTTGGGCTCATAATCAGCCTCAAGAAGACCAACATCATGGGACAGGATGTCAGTAGCACCCCCCCACACACATTTTTATTGGTGATCACACTGTCGAGGTGGTGAAGGATTTCACTTACCTGGGCTCCATCATCACCAGCAATCTCTCCCTGGATGCTGAGCTGAACAGCCAGAACTGTAAGGCAGCAACAGCAATGACACACTTAACAGCAATGTCTGGCATAATTCCAAACTGGCCATCAACACTAAGATGAAGGTATACCAAGCTTGTGTGTGCTCAGCACACTGCTCTATGATAGTGAAACATGGACCCTGTACTCCTGCCAAGAACACAGACTCAACGCGTTTCACCTATGCTGCCTCAGATGGATCTTAGGCATCTCCTGGCAGGACTACATTCCAAATAAGAAAATCCTGAAGCAGGCATGAGATATTAAGTATGTTTGCCCTGCTCTCCCAAAGGAGTTTTTGCTGGCTTGGTCATGTCAGCTGTATGCAGGATGGTCGAATACCCAAAGACCTTCTGTATTACGAGCTTGCCTTTGGCTCCAGACCCACAGGAAGGTCCGTTATATACTTCAAAGATGTCTGCAAGCACGACATGAAGGCAGGCGATATCAGTCCAACAGGCTGGGAAGTCATGGCTGCAGATTGCATTACTTGGTGACTGGCTGTGAAGACAAGCAGCCAGACTAGCAAGTAAAAGAGAGAGGAGCTGTGGGAGGAGAAGTAAGAGCACAGACGGCACAGGACAGTTTCAGTACCTACACAGCCAGGCATTGGTTTCACGTGTATAAATTATAACAGAGCCTGCCAGTCAAAAATCGGATTTTATATTCACAGCAGGCATTGCACATCAACCATTGACTGATTTCTTGACACAAACTTCATTGTCTCTCGAGACAGCAAAAGACTATAGGAGATATGGCAGCTAAGGATATGTGGGAAGACACAAAACAAAAGATAATACAAAAATGAGAAGTTGGAAGCTCTTGATTTTGAATGTGTATATTAAGATACAATCAGTGAGAATGGCTCTAGTCCCTTTGCTTTTACATACAATCCAGGCATATTTTTATCAAACAGATGAGAAGTAGTGGATGATAATTAACAGTTAAAGGAATTTATTTGAGAAAGGAAGCGTGCAAGAGGTAAGTGGATTAAGTTGTTTCCAGGGGTGGCTTGTGCTATAGGACTGCCGCCGTCCCACCTAAAAAACAAATAAAATTTAAACAGAGAAGCACAAAAACAAAACCGGTAAAATCCTGGAAGTGTGCGTATGCTCTCAGACTGCTTTCTCAGCAGTCTAGATAGGGGGAAGGCATCTCGGCCCCAAGATGCCCAGCAGTCTGTGTGGCAGTGACATCATGAAATGGAGGCAGTCTGGACTGCAGCAGCAGGCTAGACCAATCACGGATTTGGAATGGACCAATCGCGCAAGGGGCTGTTTGGAAATCTTGGCAGCAGCAAGGGAGCAGTTATTTGGCTCAGCAGAGTGGAAGCAGTTGCAGGCAAAGGAACTGTTTGGATCAGGGGTGTGTGTGTGTGTGTGTGTGTGTGTGTGTGTGTGTGTGTGTGTGTGTGTGAATGTGAAATGCCCCAGTTGCTATATACTGGTGGCATGGTAGGGAATATCTCAGGCTTGAACCCTGTACCTTGTATGCAAGTGTTAAGGGCCTGAATTCCCTAACCACCAACATTTGTAAAAAAAATTTGCAGATTTTTGCCTCATATTTGATCTGTTCTGTTCCTCATAATATCTGTAGTTTCTAAATGTTTCAGCACTTGATATTTGATGGTGCAGTGATAGCATTGTTACCTCACAGCTGCAGGTTCTCAGGTTTGATTCTTGGCTGGGGTGCCTTCTGTGTGGGGTCTGCATCTTCTCCGTGGGTTTGCTTTTGTATCCTCCCATATTACAAAGACATGTCTGCATTATTTCTTCCTGGGCCTCTGCTGAAAATAGTTTTTTGTTCCAAGTCAGACTGTCCTGATTAACAAATGTTAAATAAAATTGACAGGCATTTGAATTTTCAGACTTCAGGTTTCTGAATGTTTAATTCCTTACATATTTGATGGTGCAGTGGTAGCATTGTTGCCTCAGAGCTATAGGTTTTCTGGTTTGATTCTTGGCTGGGGTGCATTCTGTGTGGAGTCTGCATCTCCTCCCTGTGTTTATGTGGATTTGCTCTGGTGTCTTGCCATTTTACAAAGACATGCGTCTGCAGTATTTCCCCCTGGGTCTCTGCTGAAAATTGTTTTTGTTCCATCAGAAGTAAAATTGACAGGCATTTGAATTTCAGACTTCATATTCTTCAGAAAATACATAGTAACACAACCTTTTATTCTAGCAATTTTCTAAGTTTATAAGATGAATATTTGAAATTTGTCCATATTTTTGGGACTGTATTCCCCCATTATTGGCTTCGTCCAGGTTTTTTGTGCTAAGGTTGACAGCTATGGCAAGAACTGAATTCACTGAATATGTTTGAGGGCTGCATTCCCTCATTACTGGGTTTGTCCAGGTGTTTGTCCTAAGAGGTTGACAGTTATGGTGAGAACTGAATTCATTAAATGATAGCCATTTAAGTTTCAGTCTTCCTCTCTTTCACAAAGCAGCTGATTTGGCTTAGTGGTATGTTGCTCTGACTGTTTTGCACAGGGACCTTGGCAGTAAAATGTATGGTGGTAACACAGCATTTTATCCTTGCAACTTTCCAAGATTATACAAGCAATGTTTAATGTGTCCCTGGTTTTGGGGTTTTTGACCCCCCCCCAATAAATTTTGGCTTTTTCCAGATTTCTTATGCTGCAAAGTTGAGATGCAGTTGAGTACTGAGTAGATTTTACAAGGAGCTGAGAGATGCAGGGGAAGATAAGTTTAGTGCTGCTTATGCTAAGTCTGCTTGCATTGTTAATAGCACAACAGTTTGTGTACTTGCTTTTGATGCAGAAGGCTGTGGGTTCTACTCCCACATGGGGTGGATGCTGCCATACTGAGAAAGTTAAGATACTAACGATGAGCCTGTTATCAGTTTGCTATCCATTTCCTATTGCAATATTACTAGCTTATCATTTTTTTAATGTAATATAGGCAATTTATTCCTCAGGGGCAACAGATACTTTATTTTTTGATGAAACCATGAAATATAAAGGTGTTTGCTAGCAGCAACCTCTTCATTAGTTACAGATTTCTTTAATGTGGAATTATTTAGATGACTTTTACTTCTTCAGAAATTGTGCATATTTACTGATAATAGTGGACTGTAGAATTGTCCATATTTACTGATAATGGTGGACTGTAGAATTGTGCATATTTACTGATAATGGTGGACTGTAGAAGTTTGAGTAGACTTTTATGATGGAAATGTTCTGAACTGGGCAGTTTTGTCATTATGGGTGTATGCATTTTGTTTCATTGTTTACTGGAAAAATGTTCTGAATTTGGCAGTTTTGTCATTATTGGTGCATGTGTTTTGTTTCATTGTTTACTGGAAAAATGTGCAAAACAATAGGAAGGTGTATCAAAGAGCACATGCATGTTTCATATGCAAGGGGCCTATGATTTGAAAACAACCCAGAATTAATCTTTATTTGCCAATGGCAAAATGTATTTTCTTTGAATGTGGGTTTCAATGCTGTTTCAATTAATGTGAGTTTCAAGGGCAGAGAAGTTTTAATGCTAAGTCTGTTTTCATTGTGAGACTGCATTGCTTTGTTTAGCAGATGTCTTAGTGTCTGTGCTGTAAAATGCAAAATAAAATTTTCAAATGAAGTCCAAATTATCATAGAAGTAAAGCAGTATGCGCATTAGTGTTTATGGTAAATGGAGTGAAACAGCCAAGTAATGGATCATTGGAATGGCTGCAGGGGGGAGGCTCCATTCGACCATGATTTTGTGAGGGGGAAGGGCAGCAAAATTAAAGACAGCCCCAGCTGAGCTATACCTCCCAACTGTCCAGATTTTCAAAGAATGAATAGATTTTTGCTTCTTATTTTTTGTTTGTTCCTCATAAAATGTGTGTTTTTTTGGCAAATCATTTAGGAATTAAGTCACTAAATAATGACACACTGAGCTTTAGACTTCATAACCTTCAGAAAAATGCATGCTAAAGTAAGACCTGTTGTTCTATCAACTGTCTCAGTTTATACAAGAGCAATTGGTAGTACTGTTTATATGTTCCCCCAATATATTTGGCCTTGTCCAGATTTATTGCATTAACAGGTTGAGAGGTACATGCAAATAAATTGCTTTATAGAAATAGGCATAGCCAAACCTCTCAACTGTCCCTGATTTTGGCCCAAAATGTTGCTCTTCCCCCTAATAATCCCTCCACAAAATAGCAATTTTGGAAGAAAACATGGAAGGTTTACAATTAAGAAATAACTGTAATAATCAGAGTTAGATTACTTTTATTTCAGAAATGCATGTAGATGCTTTTATTTTGTCAGCTGCTCAAGTTAGCAGTACTAATATTAAAGTGTCCCTTCTTTGACAGGTTCCCAGCTGTATTGTGTGGCTATTTTATATTTTTGCATCACATTTTTGATCCATTTTTCATAAAATTGTGGTTCTTTTTTTGGCAAATTAGTGACAAATCATTAAAGACTGAAGTAAGAAAATAATGATAGACATTTGAGTTTCAGATTTCATACCCTTCAGAAAATTCATGCTAATGCAAGACCTATTCTATTATCTTTATAAGTTTATAAGAGCAATATTTAAAAAATGTCCTTATTTTTGGGCCTTTGTCCCACTTCTATGTATGGCTTTGTCCAGATTTCTTGCTCTGAGGTTGAGAGGTATGACAAATGTGTCAGCCAGAGACATTTCAAATTGTGACATACTTGTTGCACCCCACTCCCCCATGTAGTGACTCTGGGTGTGTCGAAGCAAGGCAATGGGTAGTTATGCAGTTTAAATGTACAGAGTATCCCCCCATCCAAGGTAGACACAAGTACTACAGTGGCTTTTCATCTGTCCTTGATTTTGCAGAATGGTCTGGTTTCTGTCATATTTTTATACTGTTGATTTATGCTTATTACTCAAAGTGCCTGTTGCTCTGTGTTTAAGTAGCAATACTTTAATGACCATCAGGTAAGCTTGTCTGACATTGTAAGATGCAAGTAAGCTTTAATAAGCATACTGTTAAAGAATTGCCAACATTAAAAGCCTTTCTGTTGTTGCCATGTAGATAATACTTAACTAGATAATGTATAAGCCTTGTGTATTGAAATGCATATGACAGTATTTGTAATAAAGGACAGGATTACATTATTTTAAGAAGCTCATTACACTTGTTGGAGACTTCCAGTCATCTCTGCAGGCTTTACCCGTAAACTAAACAGAATGCCAATCATGTGGTCCATAACCTGTACAGTAATCCTTTAAGCAATGTATCTTGAGGTTGTTTCTTGTTGCTTTTCATTTTTTACTTTGATCATGTTTTCCCCATGAAACAAGTAGATAGTTGTCAGGCACCAGGTCTTTTTTTGGATAAGAAACATTTTTGCAAGTGGGGGCATCAGAGATTTCTACTTTCAGTGTGTTACTTGGTACTTTAATAAAGCTGAATATAAATTATAATTAGAACTGCAGTGCAAGAAGTGGTTTGAGTTGAGTGCTGCTTGTTTTTCTTATACTTGATTTTGACTGGCATTCCAGTAATGTATTTAAAAAGTAATTTATTTTTTCATGCCTCACAACCTTTTTGTTTCCCTCTAGATATTAAGTAAGCTGTCATGCAGCCAATGCATTGAAATATTTTTATTCTTCTACACTTCATTTTGTCTTGATTGGACTCTCATAATGACGGTTTGGCACCCAGGGCAGCGTATTTAGTTAGTTTTTGTGGTTTTGAGCATAGCTCCTCCCCTTTCTAGTTGGCCGCATCCCTTCCCATTGACCCCACCCATTCAGCTGTGTCCTGCAGCCCCCCTTTGATTTGAAGTCACTAGCCGCCACTGGCTGTTTCCCTCCTTTGACCAAGATGTTTTAGGGCAACCAGATTTGAAAGGATATTTTAGAGCTACACAGTTAAGACTCATATACATAACACAGGCAGAAGTTTACCAATCAAAGTGGCAAGGCATAAATGAAACTGGGTGCATTCAAGAAATGAAAGACAGTAAAGGTTTTGGGCCAGGGTTAAGGATAATAACAACCATACAGAATATCATACTTATAAAGTAGAAGAAAGTATACTAAGAATTAAATCAACATGGGAATGGAGAAAGGAGATTTTTACTAATAGGAAAGACTGCAAGTAAGGGCACAGAATGTAGGCAAGAGGAGGCTGGAGTTTATTGGGGAAAATTAGCAAAGGAATCAAGGTATTGGGGTCAAATAACTATGGAAGATAAAAAGGAAAATGAAATAGAGTGAGCTGAGGCCAAGCAGATGTTTGGAATGCAAGTTGGTGACTTTTTTCCCTAACATAAATTGATAGCAGAGTATGGGCAAAGAGAAAAGGACAGGGAACTACTAAGTGAAAGACTGGCCCTGGTTGAATTTTTTGTTGAGTCTAGAACAGACGCTGCTGTTAAAGAAAGGATAATTAGTAGGCATAAAAAATATTGCATGATAACTATAATAATCCACCAGATGAGGTTAAAAAAGATTGGGAAGAAAGAATAATAAGGCAATATACAAAGCAACCACGGGAGAGCATCTGTATGCTTCCCAAGTATGCAACAAGGTCCAGAAGGTCTAGGATTTTTGCAAGGAAGTGTTTGCATAGGTCTTTTATACTCCATACAGATTTCTTACTCAGTTAGATAACATTTGCTGGAGGCTTGAGGAAAAAGAGAGAGAGAGAGAGAGAGAGAGAAGTAATTGGGAAAAATGTTTTTTTTTGGGGGGGTGTAATGAACTGACTGATTTTGAAAACTGCCTACAAGATGCTTTCTTGTAAACATCAGGATAAATGATTGTAACAAAGGAAGTTATTCTTTTGTGCTGGGATATAGGATCAGAATTGCCTAGACACAGTAAGGCCTTTTTAAGTTTATTGTTGCTGGCTACTGTGACAACCCTCCACTGGACCAGTAATCAAGGAACCTCAATCCTCACCACTGGTAACAGTGAGGGGCTTTCACTAAGAGGATGACAGGTACACGCACAGTATTTCCAGATGTGGCTCTCTGCATCAAGTGCAATTTCCCTTAAGAGCAAACAGAGACCACAGTCAGAGTAGGGCTGGTTTCTCCCTCTTTCTCCAAATCCCCAGTAAGACTCACCACTGGCCCAACTATAGAGCTAAGATCTCAGCTGAGTGTCCAAGCCAAGGCCTCCAGCACCCGCTCTGTCCAACCAGTGTTTCATATCCTTGCCCAAGTAGCTGACACATATACTCTCTGAAATTTGATTTACACACACACACACACACACACACACACACACACACACACACACACACACACACACACACACACATCCACACAAACACACACCTGGGAAGGGCTGGCACAGGTTTACTAGCTATGCCCCCTTCTGCCCAGACTATAAGTTAGTTATGACTGTCACCAGGCACTCCTGCTAGCTAACTTAAGGATCTTCCAAGGGTACCCAATATATTTACTGAAATTAATATTAATACAAATGGTGGTTTGACCAAGAGCAAGGCTATTAGGAGTGACCCACACAGTGTCACTAAATAAATATGCAAGTACTCTCAGAACTTACATATCTCTACAAAGATCAGCCACAGTGAAAGGTTTAAATATAGTTAATAATAAAACAAGACAATACTAAATAGCAATTCACAGTGACATCACAGTTCAAAAACCACAGGAAATATTTAAAATAACATTACAGTACTGGCTCACACAAATGCAGAAATGCAGTATCTAAACTAAGCTTCCCTATATTCCTGACTGAATCTAAGAGAGTTACTATACCCTAATAACTTACTTAGAGCGAGGCAGAGGATGTGTTGAATGGTTCTTTCTCTTGTTGTCAGGCCCAAGACCAAATACAGAATGATCTGTCTCTCTAAGAGACTTCTCAAAATAATATCTAAAATATTACTGCTGGGATAGCTTGCAGAATGACATCAGTTTTGGTCATCTGACTTCTAGTTCTCATGCAAACTCCCATTGCTGGCATCTGGCAGTAAT
This sequence comes from Protopterus annectens, assembly GCF_019279795.1. NCBI lineage: Eukaryota > Metazoa > Chordata > Ceratodontiformes > Protopteridae > Protopterus > Protopterus annectens. The sequence goes on from NC_056750.1 coordinate 540,631,243, forward strand.
TAGCACCTACCTATAAAAATGAACATACAAGGGCTTTTGCTCAGATCTTGGACAGGCGCTGGAAGTCAAAACAATTGCATACATCCATGCTTCCAGAGTGTAATTAGTTCACCACCAAGGACAATACAGAAAGCTTCCTTGTACAAATTTTATGTCTCTGGCTGCATTGAATCCTGTGAGATAGCATCTTTATGGCCTAGCCTATAAAGTGATTTAATTTCAGATGTTTTTCTATAGTTTGCTGGACTGAGGGTAAACCTCCAGTTTCCTCTGTTAAAACATATTCATTTAACAATAGTGCATGTACATTTCTGTTCTCTCCAGTAAGGCACACTGTGCATACATTTCAAACACAAGTGTCTGTACAAATCAGTTTGATATACACATGACATACAATTCTAATATATTTGTAACACCAGCATCTTGTATGAATCAGTTTGATATTCGCAAATGACATGTAATTATTTACAAAATTCCAGCTAGCTGTGCTGGCAGTACCTCCTTTTGTCACAGATACAAAAAGCAATTACTGGAAAATGGAAATCAAAATCTAAACCAGCAGTAACTGAAGTACAGAATATTGTAAATGAGATAGAAGAACTGGAGGTGGGATCTTTAGTAAAAGGAAATTAGCAAATTACATAGAAACACAATAAACAGAACATACTGGAGGGATAGCTTCCTGTCCCAGAGACTTCCGATACTCTGGAATAAACTACCTGTCTATATCAAACAAAGCTCCTCATTAGCACTCTTCAAGAAAAATCTTGATGATTGGATGGGAGATAGGAAATTCACCCCAGGGATCACATATGTGGCTCTGCTCGACAGTTGCACAGGAAAATAATTTTCTTGGGTGGTGAAAGCCAGGGTAGCTTTTTGGCTAGGCTTATATAGGCCCTATGGTCAATAGCCTAGTACCTACCTATGAATGTATGAAACAAAAGGAATCTGTAGGGAACAATACATACAGAATAATGTTCAAGAGCAGGAGGATTGAAATGTTTCTATATGTATCTGCGCCATTGTTTATATGACATGAAGTTAATAAAAGTGTAAATAAAAGTTGAATAAAATGCAGTCATGTTTATAATCAAGGTTTACATCCCATGTATTTATTATTTTGTACTGTTTATATCTGTGGGATACAGTTTTTCATAATAATAAATGACTATAGTTTTGGCAGGGAACATGAATCTTGTCATGATATTTTTCTTTTTCAAGTAGTACATAAATGATCCCTCCAGAATTGTTCTGTATCCTTGGCTAAGCTAAACATATATAACAGAATATAACACTGTTGATGTTTGTTAATTAAAACATACTGAGAATAAGGATGATGTGTTTCACTCAAGTGGAGCTAGGCTCGTCTAAAAGCCTGGATTACATATGTTTATTAAATCACTTGCAACAGGCTTTACTGCTAATGCTAGTGTACCATAATTTCAGTGCATGACCCTCCTTTATTGGTTGTTAGCTTAAATGTGTTAAATGCAGTTGCAAATTTAGTAGTCAGCTTGTAAGTGCTAATTATATTCAGACTGACTGAGGAATATAAGTCTATTTGGACTGAATGATAATGCGTTGGCATTTGTATGCCTCATATAGGGTATTGATAAAGGTATTTTAAACAGTTGATAATCTTTTTATTTGATTATTTATTTATTTATTTATTGTAATGTTTGTGAATCCTAAATTAACCTGACAGATAGATTAAAAGAAAATAAAAATCAAATCAAAACCTGTTTGCGGCCATTCAATCATCCTCCAGTACCCTGCTTTATCCAATTCAGGGTGATGGGAAAGCCAGAGCCTATCCTGGGACTCACTGTGTACAAGGCAGAGAAACTAATTCTAAATAGGTCAATAGTTTGTTGTAGGAAGTGCACAAACACATAAGTTCACTTGCACATATAGATATTTTTGCCTGCACCGTGACTTTGGGATGTGGGAGAAAATTGCATCTCCTAACAAAAGTATGACATGCAGATTCTACACAGAAGCCACTCAACTGAGAAGCCAATTAGAGGCAACAATAATAACCATTCTGGAACTGTGCCACCCTGGTTGTAACCGTATGATCTAAAAGCTGAAATTTAAATAAGGAATAAAATAATATAAAATCTGTCATAAGCTCTATTTGTTCTTTGAGTAGAAAAGTTTATAGGCAGACCAATAGAGCAGGTGAGATAGTTCTACCTCTGGAAACAGTGAATCAAGTTTCTGGATACAGATAAGTTGTTAGAGATGTTAAGGAGTGAGTGAATGATTGTAGGGATTGAGACCTGGATACAAAGTTATTGCTTTTCTTCTCCAAATATATTGTTTTGAACACTAGACGGAGGTTATATACATAATGGATACAGAAAAATATAAACCATACAATTGGATGTCTGCAATTAAGATGCTTAATATCATTACACTGCTTTTTAACATGAAGGATGATGCAGAATATTACAACCTAATCTTTTAAATAATGGGATATTAGGTTGTAATCAGCCAATGCATATACTAGAGTGTGTCACATGTCACACCTTATCAAAAGATGTTTAGGTCATGTATAGCTTGAAGGTGTAGCATGCTTTGGTGCAAATGCACATAAGGAAAAAAGGGGAAGCAAGTAGAAAAACTTTCTTCATAAAATGTGAATACTACTGGTAGAAATAAGAGTTATGATATTCATTTATTCAAAAAATTCAGCCTGGTAGTTAGGGTAAAGGAGTAAGGCTCCAGGATGTAAATGAGATGCTTCCAGTAGCCTGAAATTCGTTGCAGCCCTCCCTGAGATGCCTTTGCATATAGATTATGGATCAGAAGGTAAAATCAGTAACTTTACCATTATATGTGTGAATCTGCCAAGCACATTAGGGTAATGTTTACTTTTAGATATTATATATTTAGAGCAAGGCACAGCAAACGTAAACAAATACAATATACCAGTCATTATTTCCTTTATCCAATAGATACTAATGACTTGCAAATTTACTGCCAAAATTGGTAATAAATTAACTTGGTTTTTAATTCAGTTTTGACAGCTGTTGCAGATTAAGAGTTTTTTATCCCTCATTCCCATATCACAAGTTACATTAAAAATACTACCTAAGAAAATAAAAGGCCATAAAGAATATGCAAGTTTGCATCCAGCTTCTTTAATCAAGACAGAGATTACAAAATCCTTTCCAGGATTATTGCTAACAGGCTAGAGAGGTTTACCCACTAGACAATATATGGAGATCAAATGGGGTTTCCTAGGAGTGTATCCTTGACCTTTATGTAAAATGATTTCCACGTCTATACCTTAATAACAGCAAGTATGTGTCATCCTTTCTGGATACTTTTAACCCTTTCAGTAGAACTGGATGTGTTCACATAGACTGTGGGCCTTACTACTGCATATGCTGCAGTGACTTCCTGGATAAAGTTAATTATTTTCCCATTAAAAGAGTCTTTATTTCTTACTGAACAAGGGAAGGACATGATTCAGTGATTTTTTTTTAAGTTATTTTGTAACATACATTCTTCTTCAACCAATTTATTTGCAATGAACATTAGGTATATCTACATATCTACATACATGGTTTTTATCCCCCTCCTCTCTTTCTTAGCCATCTTCATCTTCTTCAAAGCTTTTAAATTAATGGTGCTAAACCAGACATTTTCTTATTAAATAAAGTAGAAACAAGCCTATAAAGAAGAATACTATTTTATATAAGAACACACAATTATTTTTATTTTTAGGAAGAAAATTAACAGGATACAGCTTGCTAATAGTTTCTCAAAATTTGAGTACAGTTTTATAAAACTATGACTATAGCAACATGTTTTCATTTGAATACAAAACAAGCATCTGATACAAAGTTTCAAGACTATTTGTGTGATGTTGAAAATGTATACAGTACATGAAGTGTGCTGATTGCACTGTGAAACTGAGACAAAATAATCTTATTATAGCAAAGTTTATATTTAAGAACCTAGCCATAACAAGCTTGTTGAAGTTGTTAAAGTAAGATCTTAAATATTATCCTCACTCACTTTTATTAAAAAATACAGATCTCTCAAACGTCTATATGCACCTCAATCCACCATGGAACTGCATGGAAAGCTAAGAAACAGCTTTGAAAGTTGTATTATACCTCTCAACTACCCCTGATTACACAGAACACCCTCACTATTGCCTCAGACTTTTGTTACATCAACCATAGTGTTCTAGCAAATTATTTATTGCATTCAGTAAGTAATAGTTTCATAGTTTCATAGTATAGTACTAGGCTATCTGCCCTGGGGCATTTGTAAGCCTAGCCATAGTGATGTGGCTTTTGCCACCCCATGAAATGGTACAAAAATGAACAGAATAAATTTAGAATACTTTGCCTCTGTCTAGTAGTGACACAATGAAGGTCCCCTTATATAATAGAATTAAGTTTACTGTTCCCCTGTCTAGCAGTGACACAGATGTGACCCCTGGGGTAAACTTACGATCTCCCATCCACTCATAAAGATTTCTCTTGAAGAGAGTCAGTGAGGGGCTCTGCCTAATACGAACTGGGATCTTGTTCCAAAGCATGGGAAGCCTCTGGGTTATGAATCTATCCCTCCAGCATGTCCTATTCATACTTGTGCCGATGTTTAAGTCTTTAGCTCTCGTGGTCCTGATGGATTTGGATTTTTTGAGGTGGAGCATGTCCATCAGATCCTGATTGGACATGGCCTTGTACGTCAGGCAGAGATCACCTCTGAGCAGACGGTATGCTACTGGATAGAGCTGAAGTTTCTTTAGTCTGGCAGAATAAGACATATGTTGGAGACCCTTGATCCTCTTGGTGAGGTACTTTTGTGGTCTCTCCAGCTGTTGCAAATGCCGGGTGAGGTACATACCAAATGGGGCATTGTACTCAATCATGGGTCTGATGAGGGAGGAATATAGGGGTACAATGACATCCTTGGATCTGGATGTGAATCCCTTCATGATGAGGTGTGCAAGGTAGAATGTTTTTCTAACCACTTTGGCAATGTGGGTGTCAAATGAGAGGTCGCTGTCGACTTGGGTCCCTAGGTCTCTGATTACTTTTTCCGTACTCAGTGGGTTGCTGTCTATGTGATAATTTGTGGGTACTTTGTTTTTCCCAAAGGGGATGACTATACATTTTTGGCATTTAGTTTAAGGCCGTGACTCCGGCACCAGTTGTCCGTTTCTGTGAGGCCTTTTGTAGGATGTGTGTGTCTGCTGGTGTATCGACTATGGCACCTAGTTTGCAGTCATCTGCGAACTTTGTCAGCCACAGCCCTCCCATGTTTGCTTTAACATCTGAGAAATAAATGCCGAACAAGAGGGGTCCCAGGACAGATCCCTGTGGGACACCACTTGTGACTGGCTTTGAGTCTGACATTGCTCCAGTGATTTTAACTTTATGGGTTCTGTCCTTTAGCCAGTTTGCAACCCATCTAGTGACATAAGGGTTTACTTTTAAGCTGTTGAGCTTATCTATGATGCCTGAGTGGGGTATTGTGTCGAAGGCCTTAGCCAAGTCCAGGTATGCTGTATGGACTGCTTTGCCGTCTTCAATGGCTCTAGTGACTGTCTCGAAAAAGTCAACCAGGTTTAAAAGTCAGGATATGCCCATTACAAAGCCGAACTGGGTGGGGTCAAGTGTCTGTAGGTCCCCTATGTCTCTGTTTATGAGTTCCATAATGATTCTTTCCATAGCTTTGCAGACCAGGCTGGTTAAGCTTATGGGGTGGTAGTTTCCAGGGTCTGTAGAGGCACCCCCCTTGTAGAGTGGGACCACTGTTGCTGTACGCCAGTGTTCAGGTACATATCCCGAAGTAAGGCTAAGGTTAAATAACATTTTTATGTGTGGGTTTAGCTCCTCTTGGAGTTCACGTAACATGCAACCCGGGATACCGTCAGGTCCCATTGATGCTGTGTTTTTTGCTTTGTTTAGGGCGGTTCTCACTTGGACATCTGAGATGACAGAGAGATTACATTCAGCTGGGATAAGTATTTCTTCTTTTGGGGGTGAAGGAGGGGAGAAATTTGCACTGAACCTGTCAGCCAGAATGTTAGCAATATCTGTGGGTTCAGTGTATTTTTTGTTGTTGTGAACCAACTCTGAGCATATCTGAGGGTTTCCACCCAGGTTTCTAACATAGCTGAAGAAGGCTTTGTGGTTATCTTTAGTGTCCTTAGCGATTTTTCTCTCAAAGTTGGCCTTGGATGTTTTTATGAGAGAACGTAGTTTTCTGCTAATGTTGATCAGAGATGTCTTCCCTTCATGGGATTTTGCTCTGACGTGCAGTAGCTTCCTTCTTTTGTTATACAATTTGTTTATGGCTGAGGTCCACCAGACAGGACTCTTACCTTTGGTGGAGAGGGACTTGGATTTGTTTGGGATTGCATGATCCATGCATTCTTGGAGATGTCCATAGAAAGCATTTGTGAAGGATTCGGCATTGTGGGATGTGGTATCCACTGGCACAGTGGGCTTAAAGGATACCATCTCAGTCTTAAAAAGAGTGAAGTCTGCTTTTGAGAAGTTTTTCACTGTGGTCTTTTGTGCTGGGGGTGGAGGTGGGATATGTATATCCAGGGTGATTAGTTTGTGGTCAGATCTCACTAGTGAGGGGTATACTTCTGGTGTGGAGCATTTTGTCCCCATGTTTGTGATGATCAGGTCTAGTATATTATCTCCCCTAGTGGGAGAGGTAACTAGTTGTTCCAGTGCATTTGAATTTATGAATTCCAGGAACCTTTGGGCTAGGGTATTAGGGCTAGAATAATGTACCCAATCTATGTTTGGGTAGTTGAAGTCTCCCAGTATGATGGTATTTTGTGATACATTCATATCCTCCAATGTCTTCAGGAAGGCTGAGTGGGGTTCTTGAGATTGGGAGGGTGGTCTGTAACATGCTACCAGTTGTATAGCAGTTTTGCCTATGGTTAGTTGCACCTGTATGGTCTCTGATGCTTCATGTGTTGCTACTAACCTGGAGGTGTGGGTGTCCTTGATGAATATGGACACTCCCCTCCTTGTGGTTCGCCCGGGTTTTGGGGCGAAAAGCATGATCTGAGGTATAGCCTGGTAGTGCTGGGGTGCTCTCAGGAGCCTTGAACCAGGTTTCAGTTACTGCACAGACGTCGATGTTCTCCATACTGAGGAGTGCATCAAGTGCCTGCATCTTGAGATTTAGACTTCTGGCGTTGAGCAGCATTACCCTTAGTTTTTTCCATTTTGTTTTCTAAGGAGGTGGGTTTGTCTTTTGAGCCTTGCCTAAAAAAGGCACTATGGGGGTGGCAAGAGCCTTAGCCAATATCCGGAAGCCCAGTGGTGACAGGTGTAAGCCATCTCTTGTGAAGCAGCGTGGCTTGTCCAACATGTCATCCCAGGCAGACAGACATTGGATCCCCTTAGAATGACACCAGTACTTGAGCCAATTGTTAAAGCTGATCATCTTGTCTTTGTATTGTGGTATCATTCTTGGTGAGGGCAAGATGCTGCTCAGCGTCAGGGTCATACCAGCCTGGGCTACATAATCGGAGAGCTCCTCTATGTCTCTTTCCATGTAGTCCAGGGAGGTACGTCTCAGGCCATTCACACCAGCATGGACAATGACAGAGTCATATCTGTACTTGCTTTGGAGTGACTTGAGTGCGTGTGTTATGTGGCAGATCCTAGCTCCCAATAGACAGCTCACAGTCAACTTCTCCTTGTTCAGCCTGGTCAGCGGGACATCAGTGTGTCTGACTATAGAGTCACCTATTACCAGTGTATCAGGCAAGGTGTTTGGCCTTAAGGGCTGTGATTGGTTGACACACTGATTTATTGAAGTATGTGTTGCATGTGTTTTGTTTTGAGGTGGTGGATTTGTGGATGTCTGCTTTGGGAGCCTCTGTTGTTTTGGTAAGTTTTTTATTAGAGCCTCCGAGTATGTCTTTGTGTTTTTATGTGTTTGGTTTGCAGTTGTGGTAGGTCTATGTGGGACTGGGATTGTTGTGTGTGTGGTTGCCATCTCCTCCTGTCTGGTCATGCCAGCCCTGAGTTGAGAGAGTTCAGCCTCCAGTTTGGCTATATAGTTGCATCTCTCACATGTATTTGTGTTTGTTGGGAGGAGGAGAGGGTTGTCTGTGTACATGAGACAATTGTAGCGTTGTCTCAAGATACCCAGATTGACCAGCTGAATTGGAGACGACACCAGTAATCTACCACTTGACATGCTAGAACAGTATAAGGGAGTGCTGTACCTTTAAGGAAAGTGGATATTCACAGGGGTGGTAAGTAGATGTAGTGCTTTACTTAGTATGAGAGTGCTTACTTAGTAGAGAAGTATTGAGAACAAGTGCTAGGCTTATAATATAGTGAGTAGTCTGGTTATACTAAGAGTAGAGCTTCCTTAACGGAAAAGTTGAAGAGCAGACTTGGCGGAGCCAGAAAAAGTTTAACCTTGTTTAACCGGTGCTGCGCTATGCGCACAACCGCGCAAAGCCGTGCAAACGCGGATTTTAAACAGTGAACTACAAAAGAGCTAGAAATGGTCCAAAACAACCAATTACTACAGCTTCTTGTGCTGAGGTCACTTCCTACAGGGACAGGTAGGCTGCTCAAGGCTCCCCACTCCCACTGGTGAGCAAAGAAACTTCCTTCTATCCAAGTAAGGTAATGGACAACATAGGAACTACACCACAGCCCAGAATACAGCAATGCCTGTAAACTGGTCTAAACTAGTCAAGGAGAGGCGGGGAAACAAGGATTATTTTTTTGTTTTTTTGGTAGAAACACACAGAAAATGCAGAAACAGTGATAAATTAGTTACACAGGCTAGCACACTTTAGTGGGCAGCCTCCACAGTTAAATTAAACAAACAAACAAACAAACTTTCAATCAAATTTGACTAAAATGTAACTTTAAGTGCAGATTTTAAAATAATGCAGCAAACAGTTAAAAAACAGTTCAAGCTAGTTCAGGGTAAGCTACAGAAGCTATTCCAAGTGAAAAAAAGCAAAGATACTTAAATCCAGAAAGTAGTCGCTTTTCTGAGTTCCCTGCTGCTAGGACCACTCTGCAGAACAATGAGGAGCTTGTCTGAGCAGTATAGCCAGAAAAAAATGCCCAGGGGTGGATTTTAAACAGTGAACTACAAAAGAGCTAGAAATGGTCCAAAACAACCAATTACTACAGCTATTTGTGCTGAGGTCACTTCCTACAGGGACAGGTAGGCTGCTCAAGGCTCCCCACTCCCACTGGTGAGCAAAGAAACTTCCTTCAATCCAAGTAAGGTAATGGACAACACAGGAACTACACCACAGCCCAGAATACAGCAATGCCTGTAAACTGGTCTAAACTAGTCGAGGAGAGGCGGGAAAACAAGAATTATTTTTTTGTTTTTTTGGTAGAAACACACAGAAAATGCAGAAACAGTAAATTAGGTCTAGACATTGTATTGTTTTTTAAATACAGGCTTGTAGAATTCCCATTAACAGAGCAATATTTAATAACCCTCCCTGATGTTTTTTCCTGTCTTTAGTTTTGCTGTTTTCCCTGATCCCCGAGCAAAAGGCCGAGTTACTTCCTTGCTCTACCACATGAAGCAGTCAGATTAGAAATTATGTGCTTCACACTACCATTGTGATAATACGGTAGTACAGCTAAAACTTATAATCTGTTACAAAGAATTATGATGGGATCTTCGATCATAACCATTTTCTTTGTGCACCGGAGTATATTTCTTAAATGCATAACTTTGTTATGGTCAGAAGCCGTGTCATAATCCCCTGGTTAATAAACATATAAAATAAATTTCAAAAATAAATAATTAACCAACAAACTGAGTCCTTCATGTTGACTTCAGTGGCAGATAGATGGATTACCTAAATATTACAACACTTTCCAAGCCACATTTGCACAGTTTATTTATTACAGTGTAACAAGAGTTTTATAAAGCAGTTTAAAGATGCAGAACTCTAAAGACATAATTGATAAAAGGACAAAACTTAGAATGGTTTTAAATTCTGAAAGATTAATTTACTGAAACCCAGTTTTTGCAGGTTTGCAGTTGTTGGTAAAAAAGCCACACCATATATATTGTGGAATCCTTAAATGCATTTGATTTCGCACTTTCTTTTTTGAATGATTTCTTTCAAAAGATATTCCCTGATCATACCTCTCAACCTGAAATCATTAAAAATCTGGACAAAAGCCCATGAAAAGTGGGTACAACTGGCCAAAATCAGGGTGCGAATTAACATAATTTGCATACATAATCATGTAACCCCACCCACTCCAATGGAATTGTGGGATACAAACAAGAAGACTGAAGTCACTAAATAATAAATAATAGCAGACAGAAATCTGAATTTCAGACTTCATATTCCTCAGAAAATACATAATAATACAAAACCTGTTATTCTAGCAATTAACTGAGTTTACAGGAGCAATATTTAAAATCTGTGCAGCATTATACAATTCAAAGTCTTTTTTTTGCCAAACTACTGAAATGTTTTGCATAACTGCCTCTCCCCCCCCCCCATCTGGATCACATTTAAATACAGTCTAATTAAAAATACCTTTAAAACAGACAAGTAAAACAGTGAAAACATTTATTTAATCTGAAATTAAATTGAATCTGTAATCTATGTTATGTCATTTATAGAATGAACACACATTTTAACATGTTAGCTTTAGCAGCACCTTTAAGAAATGCAGTAAATGTATGCAAAGCATAAACTACTCTGTGCCATAAAAGCAAAATAACAAAACAGCACCACATATGTCCATACTAATGAGACTGAAAAAGAAACTGAAGACATGATATATCCCAAAGATCAACAAACTCTAGCAATACATTTATTAAAATATGCATCTTCTTCAGTAAATGCATTTTTTTCCAAGTTGCAAATCTACATTACCCACGGAAATGGCTAAACAGAAAAGAAAACATCTCATCCACAAAAAGTCCTATTCAGAACTAGCTACCTTTGTTACTCCGATTTGTAATTTTCTACAGTTACAAAGCAATGTAATTCCTAAAAAATATGCAATGCACACATGCGCACAGAAACCAAATGAAAGAAATCTTTCATCTAAACTAAACATGCACAAAACCCCATCAGCAGCTCAACTGCAATGCACATACCCATAAAGCACTTTACAACAAGACTGAATGCTTGTTATATACACAAGTGATTTTCTCAGTGCGGGAGAGGCACAAAGAGCTACCCGGCCAGTCCCCATCTCATTTCTTCAAGTCCAGTTTACTGCACATTAAACTTTCTTTGCTGTAGGGGACCGGTATGTCACATACTATAAAAAATAATAAGAAAAATAAAGTGACGCCACATAGCTAAGGCTGGATGCACAGAGCAATGAACGAAGGAAGATAAAACAAAGTGATACCGGCACCATGAAGCTCAACAACAGTACAGACTTTAAAACTTCATTTTTATTGACTTTGAGCTTTGTGGTGCCAATATCACTTTGTTTTATCTTCTTACATCAGATACTACCCAGACAATACACAGCAAGCCAAGAATAGCTTAAGTATGTTCAAGTGCCAAAAAAGGTCTCTGCCTTAAGTTAACCTAATGCCCATAAAGTCACTAGCTTCACATCCCTAAAGGAATGGGAATGGTGTCAGCGAGATGGAAACAACCTAATCAAGCAGCATGACTCAGCAGCACTCTTGGTAACAGGATGTTAAAGTATAGTACAAAACAGAACAGTTCACTGTCTGAATGAAATATTGAGCCTTCCTTCAAAATGCCACTAGTACTTCATTTTGTTTCAACTACTTAAGAAATAAAAATGATGCAGATGCAGCTGTCTCTGCTGTGACCATCTGCCCACGTTAATACAAATCAAAACTCCCAGTCTCACTTCTCACACCAGTCTCTGAGCCCGCCAGGCAGTCAGGCACTGTCTCGTGAAGCTAATATCATTGCACATGCCATTGCACGTTGATGGTGATGCATGATGATGTCAGTCCTGACTTAAAAATTGTAAATAAAAATATTTAAAAAATTGGGAATTAAAGGGGCCACTAGGAAATTCGTGGCATCCCATTATTTTGCCCTCACAACCGGTGAATACAGAGGAATTTGGTACAGAGGTATGTCCCTGATAGGCAGAAAATGTCACAAGGCAGAAATTATTCATTTCTGGGGTGACACAAAAGCATTCTTTGGTTATGGGACTTGCTTACACTCGCATACTTTGTAAGTGGAAAAGGCAGATATCAAATCCACGATTACAAGAATAAAGTTCATTAGCAGGTGCTAATTCTCTAAGCTCTTTTGCCAAACGATAGAGATCTTTCTAAGTTAGCCAAATGACTGAAATGGTCACACTAGAAAATAAAGGGAATTTTGTTTCATATTGTAACTTAACAAGCATGAACTGACCCACGTATTGGAACATTTCTGTATGTACCCTACATTCAACACCCATGCAGGTTCTAAACAAACTTTGTTATTTTTTTTTGTATTTTTACTTATTAAAGTACTTTCTAAAACAGAAGCAAATGTGAGTTCCAAACCAATTCAATCTATGCTGTTTTAAGTGCCATTTCTTAAACACAATTTCTAGTGAAAGAATCTAGGAAGTCTGAGCCCTGCACTTTTTTCATATCCACCAAAAAGATGAATACTTGTTTTTTGTACAATAACCATCTGTTTTCCTTTTGTCTGAGTAATTGTAACCTCAAAGATTATATCAAGGACTGTAGGGACAGGGCACAGACCTCCGTATGACTGTGAGGAAGGTGCAACTATTCTTCACATTGCATAAAATCTTACAGACGTGTGCAGTATGTTTTGTGCAGCTGAGGTGAAATGTTTAATGTATGAGATGGGAATGTTACCTTTTGTCACGTTTTGTTAGTCAACACTTGAAGTATTGAATATTTTTTTTTTCTTTGACAGTAGTACCATTTTATTTAAATAAACTTCATCAGTTGGCAATCTGCATATTCTTGAAAACATTACTAAAAAAGTTTTTGATTACTAAAACTGACCTTCACCAGCAGCTTGCTGTATTCAAAATCTCCATCTAATTCCAGAATTTCCTTTCTAATACAGTGCAGCTCAGGTGTGTATAATGTTGCAATCATAGGTGTAATATTTAATGCAGTCACAATGCCAAAAGTAAGATTTTTACATGTCAAACTTTAAAGAATGTATGCACAAAATTAGCATTAAAGAAAAATAATGTATTCTAAAAGCCAAGGTATAAGAGGCCATAAACTTAAATCTAACTGAAAAAAAAACTGTCAAGCATCTGTAGCCCATTTTTCCTAATATTAAAGTACTAAGTATTTACTGTAATTTGATACTAGTTTGATACTATCAAGAGTCCCTCACAAGCCTTTTATCAGTTAAGACCCACTTAACTGCTTTAGTCATACTAGTTTATCTGTGTTGTGGCGACAATTTACTTCAAAACCCAACTTTTCTTACACCTATCTTCAAAATGGAAATGTTCTTGCTTTCACCCTACTTAATCCCAAGTTTCCCCTAGACTAAGCCCCTATACTCCTGTACCTTTGTACACTCGAACTCTAGCTATGATTTTAGCAGGCTCTAAATTTACTGTATGAATGACAATATTGAAAAGTTAGCAAAAAAAAAAAATCTACTAATTTTTCAACTTTTACTGTGTCCTATGTGAATTCTTTCAGTGTGTACATTCTATTGTAAATTTGCATTTTCAATGTTCTTACTGTGTCTACATTCTATTGTAAATATGCATTTTACAATGTTCTTACTGTGTGTACATTCTATTGTAAATTTGAATTTGCAGTGTCTTACTATGTTTTCTTGCTGTGTGGATTATATTTTGTATTCTTCTTAAACATTGTATTGGCTGTACTGCCTTTGGAGCTTTTCTCCCCGGGCCTCCCCTGAAAATGGGTTCTTCTTGACCCAGTGGACTTCCCCGGTAATCAAACTGAAATAAATAAAATAAATAAATAAAATTTTAGTGTCAAGTAAGAAAATCAAGTCATCATTAGGAAAAGAGAGCCTTCCACTTCCATCGTTTAGCTGTAACCATTTTGGCTCACTAAACACAAGACAGAAATCTTAATGTTGCTGTAAATGTACCAGATGTAACTAACAATAATGCCTCAGGGTAAAACTAATAGATTGTCCAGCTATCCTCTTTAGAGCAAAGTGCGCACCCTTTTTACATTTATCTAGTTCCAGGTATTCCCAAAATAAATGATACCATTCACTAAATACTGAATTACTACATCTCCTACAAAGGTGGAGGTAGCTAGAAAGATTCTAGTTAGTCACATTAAAGTATAAAAACATTTGTACATATATTACCAAATAAAAACATATTTCCTAGAGATGGTGGAAAATATACATGCAGACAGTCCTGCTACTCATTGGCCAGCACCTTTCATTATTTTCTGCTACAGATAAATTCAGAATTATGTGGGGAAAATAATTAAAGATATATAGGTTCTATTTCTCATCTTTTTTATTGCCAATAATGCAAGTTCTACTTTTAAAAATCCAGAACACCAACTGAGGATAATCACCTTTTGAAACTCTGAACACTTTCATCTTTTGCAGTTCCTTCACTAACCTATAAGGGATTCTCCCCAACATACATTGATCCCATACTTAACCATAAAGATATTCCAAGGAGATGCATCATCAATTAATAAAGAGGTTTTTCATAAACTGTTGATAGCTGTTCTTCCTAGTAGTGTAGCCTCAGGCACTCTGATTTCCCTTGATCTTGAGATGTAAGTAATTGAAAGAAAAAATAAAACCTATAAGGAAATAAATCTATTTTCCAAAATATGAGCTTACTTCTCAGAAGAACCCATTGTAAATAATATAATACTTCACCTAGAAAAACTATTCCCATTTCTTATCAGGGACCCTTCAAGGAGATCGTATTTCTGTAAAAAAAATCCATCCCTTGTACTTTAGTTAACATAATTTCTTTCTACTGAGGGAAAAATCATCTGGTGTCATCAACCCTAAACTAATCCTGAAATGAACAGTCCCCAATATATATAATTAAAAATCAGGCATTCTAAGTTCTCCCATTCCATATGGAAGTGGTAAAATGTAATTCTGAAATCTACAACAAGCATTTTCCAGACAGTTTAAGGCTAACTTTTTCCAATGTGTGGAGTGTTAAAGAATATAAACAACTGGGTAGTTCCTTTCCTGCACTCAAGACTAATGGAAGGATATACCAAACAAGGGCATATATGTGCTGGGTCAAATCAAGGCAAAGCAGCCTCCAATTATTTAGTAAAGCCTTAGTTATCTGCAATGCATGAGCAACCATTAATCTCACTGAATCAAAGATTTGGTAAGAGGGTACCGTATAAGTCATCTGGTCATGTTCTAATATGTAGTGGAACATCTGTGCAAAAGCTAGTGATAGACAGTAATTTATATTTGCTGACTGAGTATTATCTGCATTTGTCTTATAAGCCAACAGCTGACCAAACTATCAAAGTATGTTTGTATGGTTAAATGCAAGTCTGATTCAGGTTTACTAAGGTAGAGAAACAGGTCATCTGCATACAAGGATAGCTTAAATTCCTTTCATATCATAGAATATCCAAATAATGCCAACATGTGTAGTTGTAAGGCTAAAGACTCTAAATGTAAAGCTAATAGCAGAGGTGAAAGTAGGCATCACACCTAGGTAACTCTTGATAATTGGAATTTCGCAGACAACCTACCTCCTTATTTTATTTTAGCAGAGGATTCAGAGTATAGACTCAATTAGATTGAAAAAAAACTTAGGGATCTCCACAAAATCAAGCATAAGAAATAAAAATTCCCAAGCTACTCCATCAAAAGCTTTTCTGCATCCACACCTGCCAGAAAAAGAAGAATTTGTGTGAGATGCATCATCAATTAATAAAGCTGTTTTTAATAAATAGTGTATTGCTCAACCTAGAATGAAACGTATTTGGTAAGGATGAATAAGGGGGGCATCCATGCTGAGAGCCTTTAGGCACAAATTTATTTATTTTTATTTATTTGACATTTTTTTACTGGGATGGTCTGTCTGGGCCAAAAAGAACCTGTTTTCAGCGAAGGCCTGGGGAGAAAAGCTCCAAGTTGCATACTTAATATACAAGCAGTATTACAGTGAAATACAACAATATTTGAGAGAAATTGTTACAGATACATGTTAAGAGACATACAAATTAGTATTTTACAAGCAATGTATATACATATAATGCATATTATACAATATAGCCTCAAGATATTTGCACAATCCATTTTAAGATTTTCTGTGATGTATTGTAGTAGTTAGAATTGAGGTTCCTTTTCAATTCTGAAATAAAATGTTAGCCACTTTGTTGTGGTTCAGAACAGGCATGGTTCTGAGAGTAGAGGGTGTATTAGATGTGTAGAATATTACGTGACTGTTAGCTAATCTTAGGTATTTTTAGTTTGATTAAAAGAAGAGTGGGAGAGAAAGCTGGAAGTCAGATTAAAATAAGAATAGGTGAGAAAGCTGGAAGTCAAAGTTTATATGAAGGGGGATGGAGAAAGCTGGAAGTCGAAGTGTATAGGAAGGGGGAGGGAGAAAGCTGGAAAAATGTGCATGATGAACTTATAATCAGGTCTACTTTAAAATGTCAATTTACCAGAACGTCGACTTTCAAATTATTGAGACGACAACGCTGAAACTTCAGAATGCCAAACTCCCAGAATGTCGCAATTTTACTCTGGGAAACTAACCACTGAGCCATGAAGGTGAGCTTTGCCCTGTTCTCTACTGTAGTGTGATCTTGGAGTTGGTATATTTAGTTGGGGGTGTGTGGGGGGTGCAGCCACCCTCATTGGGGGGTGTGGGGGTCGAAGCTCCACAAGGTGGTGGGTTTAGTTTGCTTCTGTTCATATTGTAGTCATTGGCAGTCCAGTGGTTAGTTTCCTGGAGTGAAATTGTGGTGTTCCTGGAGTTCGGCATTCTGAAGTTTCAGTGCTGTCTTCTCGATGATTTGAAAGTTGACATTGCAGTAAGTTGCTGTTTTAAAGTAGACCCTTATTATCATGATGTAAAAGCAAAACTGGATGGTACAAAGGAGGATTTGAGGGTCAGTTATCCTGTTTTAGTATAACAGAGATCAAAGCCTCTCTCCATAATGTCATGGGAGTACCTGTTTTCAGGACAGTTTTAGCTATTGTGGTATATTGTTACCACCAATTTTCCCCTCCTCAGATATGCACTTTGAGTGGGAGACCATCCAGCCCAGGTGTCTTCCCCTTACATTGTTTCTTGATTACCTCATAAGCTTCCTCCAAAGTAAACTCCCATATGAGGACATTGCTTTTGTCAGTGGTTAAATGAGGGATAGGGAGGAGTGCTATATGTATGAGTTAATCTACTTGAGGTGTCAGAGCTTTCTAGCCCCTGCTCTATATAGTGTAGCAAAATATGATGCAATATTCTGAAGCATCCATTCTGGGTTGACCTTCATTTGTCCAGTATTCAAATCCCTCAGTTTAGTAACTGTTCTAGATGCCATTTGATGCCTCAGGTACTGTGCCATGAACTTATAAAAGGCCCTTGAGTCTTCATACTAATTTAACAACTTATACATGCTAGCTGACTGATCTGTTTTATAATCCAAGAGAGCTAGAATCTTGTTATGCAATATTTTTCTGATTAGTTCACATTCTTGATTCTTATCAAATACATACATCTTATGTTCTTATAAAAATTTTACATTTTATTAAGGCTTGAGATTGTTAGGAAAAGTATCAGCATTTAGGACTGTTTTGAAAGATATCTTAAAGTCATCCCACTATATAGAGAGGTCCAAGGAAATTGCCCCTGCTGACTTTTCCAGCACTCAAAAAACTGATCTATTATAGTATTAAAAAATCCCCAGGAAAAAAAAAACTAGGTATTGATTGCATAATGCTTCTGTAGTGAATTGCACTGAAGGGATAACTTGCAAACTATGGCAGCATGCCTTGGGATGTAAAATATCTCCCTTATGTGACCGATATGCTCTTTTCTCATTACCAGTTTATCAGTCTGAGAGAAAGAACAAAATCTTTGGGAATAGCAAATATATAAAGTAGACAGAATGGCCAAAGCTATACACAAATCAGTCATACCCATTAAATGTAAATATTTCTTAACCATTCTACCTAAATTAGGGGTCTGCAGGGATCTGTAACCCGCCATGTTCCAGTCTCCTCCCCATATTCTAAGTCTCTTTTAATACTGAATTCAGTTTAACACTTGGTAAAGATGTTGCATTTATGTACATTGGGGGATACAGTAACAAACTAATGTATAGCACTGGCTTTGAAGCATCCCTTTAACTCCCACATATCATCCCTCAGGGTCTGACATATGTGTCCTGATTTCAAATGGCGCTGTTCTAATAATAAGGATTATTGTCTTCTACATCTACCCTGGGGGGAGGGGTTGATAAGAAAGCACCTAGATATCTATATATGTATCTGCATCTATATCTGTATATATATATATATATATATATATATATATATATATATATATATATATATTGTAGAAAAACATGCTAGGCCCCATTTCTTTATATACATTAGTACTCTTTTCCTCTTTATTGGGTAATTAGGAACATTTATAGTCCATGTCTACATCTAACACTATTCGCCTACAATTATTAATGACTCTGTATCTAAGCTCTCATTTGTCGTCTCTAACAAATAAATACACAAACTGCCTCCTATTGTATACTCTGTAGAAAATGTAAGAGTCAGAGTTAATATGTTATAAAATGATTTCTAAAGTACTGGTCTAAGTATGAGTAAAGAGCAATGAAATATTAGGATACAAATACAAAAATAAACACTATCCCACAAGTGCATACAACTGCTTACATAAAACAATTGTTTCCAAGCACTAGGAAGAAAATATTCTCTTTTTGGAGCAGCATGTTAAATCAACACTTCACAAGGAAGTGTGAGCATGCTATTTGAAGCAAATACAATCATCATCATCTTCTTTCAGCTGTTCCCGTTAGGAGTCACCACAGCAGATCATCTGTTTCCATTTCTTCCTGTCCTCTGCATCTTGCTCTGTCACACCAACCACCTGCATGTTCTCTCTCAACACATCCATAAACCTTATCTTAGGCCTTCCTCTTTTCCTGTTACCTGGTAGCTTCATCCTTAGCATATTTTCCCCAATATACTCAGATTCCCTCCTCAGCACATGTCCAAACCAACGTAATCTTGCCTCTCTGGCTTTGTCTCCAAACCTTCCAACCTGGGCTGACCCTCTAATATACGTATTCCTAATCCTGTCCACCCTCGTCACACTCAATGCAAATCTTAACATCTTTAACTCTGCCACATCCAGCTCAAACTCCTGCCTTTTGTCAGTGCCACTGTCTCCAACCCATATAACATAGCTGATCTCACTACCCTCTTGTAGACCTTCCCTTTCACTCTTACTGGTACTCGTCTGTCACAAATCACTCCTGACACTTTTCTCCACCCACTCCATCCTGCCTGTTCTCTCTTCTTCACCTCTCTTCCACACTCACCATTACTTTGAACTATTGATCCCAAGTATTTAAACTAATCCACCTTCACCACCTCTACTCCTTGCATCCTCACCATTACTCTATCCTCCCTCTCATTCACATACATATATTCTGTCTTAGTCCTGCTGACCTTCATTCCTCTTCTCTCTCTAGAGCATATCTCCATCTCTCCAGGGTCTCCTCCACCTGTTCCCTACTCTCACTACAGATCACAATGTCATCTGCAAACATCATAGTCCACGGGGACTCCTGTCTGATCTCGTCTGTCAACCTGTCCATCACCATTGCAAATAAGAAAGGGCTCAGAGCTGATCCTTGATGTAATCCCACCTCCACCTTAAATGTATCCATCACTCCCACCGCAGACCTCAATGCTGCCACACTGCCCTCGTAGATATCCTGTACCACTCTTACATACTTCTCTGACACTACTGACTTCTCCATACAATACCAAAACTCCTGTCTAGACACCCTGACATATGCTTTCTCTAAGTCTACAAAAACACAATGCAACTCCTTCTGACCTTGTCTGTACTTCTCCATCAACAATCTCAGAGCAAACATTGCATCTGTAGGGCCCTTTCCTGGCATGAAACCATACTGTCGATCACTAATCATCATGTCCCTTCTTAACCTAGCTTCCACTACTCTTTCTCATAACTCCATGCTGCGACTGATCAGTTTAATCCCTCTGTAGTTACTACAGCTCTGCACATCACCCCTTATTCTTAAAAATTGGTACCAAAACATTTTTTCTCCATTCCTCAGGCATCCTCTCACTTTCCAAGATTTCATTAAACAACCTGGGTAAAAATTCCAGTGCCATTTCACCTAAACACCTCCATGCTTCCACAGGTGTGTCATCTGGACAAACAGTCTTTCCATTCTTCATCCTCTTCTTAGCTATCCTTAGTTCCTCCTTGCTAATCCACTGCACTTCATGATTCACTATCCCCACATCATCCAACCTTCTCTCCCTCTCTCTCTCATTCTCTCCATTCATCAACCCCTCAAAGTACTCTTTCCATCTGCTCAACACACGGTCCTCATTTGTGAGTATGTTTCCCTCATTATCCTTTATCACCTTTACCTGCTGCACATCTTTCCTAGCTTGGTCCCTCTGTCTACCCAATTGGTACAGGTCCTTTTCTCCCTCCTTAGTGTCCAACTTTTCATACAACTCTTCATATGCCTTATCCTTAGCCTTTGCCACCTCTGTCTTTGCCATGCACCTCATCTCCTTATACTCCTGTCTACGTAAAAGCAGTCTACATTAAAGCAAATACAATAATGAATAAAAACGCTTAGGGGAAAGGAGCCGCAAAAGAGCATCTTGCTTAGGGGAAAGGTGACTCAAAAGAGCATCTTGCTTAACATGTTATAAACTAGTTAAAAGAAAATCCCACACTGACTGAAGAGGTCAGCCATGTGGCGGGCTAACCAAGAGCAGCAGGAGGAGGACAATGATACTGAGATGGTTCTTGAAGGATTGGACACTGGCATCATAAATTAATTCATCCCAACTCATCTCACAGGATATTACACAAGGTTATTACCTTGTTCAGCACATTTCTGGACAGCAGCATTTTATATATATATATATATATATATATATATATATATATATATATATATATATATATATATATATATATATATATATATATATATATATATATATATATGGGTTCACTTCAATTCACTGAACTTTCAATTCACTGACTTTCATTTCACTGACACCATTTCACTGAAATTCATTTCACTGAAACTTCATTTCACTGAAAGTTCATTTCACTGACAAGTATTATTACAAAGTAAATGGAATATGCCCCCTTCCCCACTGTAGTGTGACCCTGGAGTTAGAATATATAGTTAGGGGGGTGTGGGGGGCAGAGCCCCCACATTGGGGGGTGTGGGGGGCGCAGCCCCCACTTACTTTTCTTTTACTAAGCAATATTATATCAAAACATAAGAATATCACATGAAATGAAGTCGCACTACAGTGGGGAAGGGGGAATATTCCATTTTATTGCTAATAATAGTTGTCAGTGAAATGAACTTTCAGTGAAATGAAGTTTCAGTGAAATGAATTTCAGTGAAATGGTGTCAGTGAAGTGAAAGTCAGTGAATTGAAAGTTCAGTGAATTGAAGTGAACCCATATATATATATGTAGTGTAAGCTGACCACAAGATATGTTGTCTGTGTTATATTCTAGGAATATCAGTTATTCAGACACATTAGGATGACAGCAAAAGTAAGCTGGGATTTGTGTGCATGTCACAGGGACATGGTTTTACCATAGGTACCCATGCTCATGCTGGTTTGTCTTGTTTTTTGTTGAGTATTCCCTGGACAGAGCACTACTATGTTGACATCTGTAAAGACATGAGGCAAGACAACACACTGATGATGGTACCCATACAGGAGCTGAATATGGTAATAATAATGAGACACAGATACTTGCATCACATTCAGATAACACGGTGGCACTGTTTGTCTCCATACTGGCTGGACATCCACCTACAGCACAGCATGAAGGTGCATCATCACCCAAACATAAACATGAACATGATGCTTTACATTCACAGCACTCACTATCCCCAGTAGGGGAAGGGTCCCTCATAGCTCCAAGCACAGGTGATGCTGTTCCTGCAGCTCTATCAACAGATGAACACACATTTTCTGATGTGGATACACCTACCAATGAGCATCCTCACAGGGGACCACAATGGTGTCTCATGTCACAGATAGCAACTGACATGTGAGTGGCATTCAGAATCAAACAGCAGATGTGCTATTTTCCAGGGCAGTCTACTGCACCCCATTGCAGCATGGAATTGATAAATGTGTTTTTGGCATCCAAAAAGATGTCACCCAACTTCTGCTAGCAGCTACATAAGGGCTTGCAGTCCAGGGATATAGTACTGACTGGTCTTATGATATCCTTGTTCCACAAACACTCTGCTTCCTTCTCCACCTCTTTGCAAAGAATTGCCAGTGCTACCATCACAGCAGTCCACAATGGCAATATTGTCTGAAGTCAAGGTAGGGTGCATATATGGGATGGCCATATAGGAGACTAGTGCAGATTACACAGTTCTCGCCTGTCTGGAACTGTATGGCACTCTACCACTCCACGGTGAAGGTAATGACATCCAGCTCCCACTGGCAGAAGATTTCACCAACAGACTTCTTCCAAGTCATAGTCGCACAGTCACACCCCATTCCAGCCAAATGGACCACAGTTCTACTGCATCAAGCCATCAGAGAGGATCCCAAGGTCATAGTCATATAGTAACTCTGCTATCCCACTGCAGGAGGACAATGTCCATTATACAGAGTACCTTGATACCCCTATCTACACCTATTGTGACAGTCTCTCCCCCATGGTGTGTAAACAGGTATGTGTTATTGTGTCCCTAGTCATCTGTGCACATGGTTACCATTGTAACTTTCTCTGACTTTCCTCCTTTGTGGTATAAGTGGGAATGTCTGATGCACAGAGCAACACAGCCTGAGATTAACAATGCATGTATTATATTGTGTGTGACAGGGAATTGCTTGTGTGTGCTTGTCAAAGTCCATAGTTCTGCATTGGACTGTACCCTTTCAGCTGCACTTCTATGTACTGTGTCAGACACATTCTAGGCTGATTGTGTAGCTACTGGTTGCTGCCAGCTCACCTCACTCTGTTGTCAGGCAACAGTGTAGATGCATTTCTCGTGTGTGTGTGTATGTGTGTGTGTGTGTGTGTGTGTGTGTGTGTGTGTGTGTGTGTGTGTGTGTGTTCTAACCACTCCAGTATGATGTCAGTGCCTGGCCTGTTTCCTAATCAACGTAATATGCAGCATGCAACATCCTACAAATACCCTACAACTTGTGAAAGGGTTATACTGGAGTGTCCCGCAGACATATCAAGGCAGTAGAACTGGGATTTGAATCAGTAGTGCTCATGCTCCATAATATTGCAAGTTTGTACATGTACAATGTTATACTAGAGAATGGCAGTGAGTTGTGGATTAAACATGGGCATCATAAACCAGGTCTCTTCTGGGTGTCTAATATCAACTGCAGCATCAACACTAGGGAGAGTTAATACATTTAGATACACTATAAACGTAGCCCTATATGTTAACTTTAGCTACTATGGTTGCACCTACCAACCAAATGAGTGCCATATATATGAATAATGCACATTGGTTATGATCCCGTGTGTATCACAAAGTACCTGGCTGTTAACAGAATGGTAGTCCTTCTTGTTTTAAAACCTTTGTAACTGTAAGCCAGGTGGGACCTTTGCTGCTACATTTGTGCAATCCATGTCATCCCACACTTCAGGGAGAGAGGCAAAGCCATAGAAAATACATATGGTGTTATATCTCTTTCTCTCTCCCTCTCTCTCTCCCCTGATGTGCAAGGAAAGCATGTATGCTCCTTCACATTGTAAAACATTATGCTGATGAGCTTGTTGAGTAATCTAGTGGGGGACTCCTGTGATATGCCCAACTTGTCCTCTATTTGTCTCTCAAAAGTCTCTGTAGCAAGAATAGAAAGTGCTACACATTCTTTATCCTGCATAGAGTCTATGTAAGAAAGTCATATGTCAACCAAGGTCTGTATGATGTCCTGAAGTACTGCGAAACAATAAATTATATTCTGATTGGCTAAACTATGGCATGTACCTGCTAACAGCATTATGAGCTCTGGTATATGATGCCGTCGCTTATATACTAGAAAAAAGTAGCATCAATAATTACAAAATTATGCTGCTGTATTAGCAATACTGTCTGCATACTTTGTAATTTTTATATTCTGGCAGACATTGTCCCACAATTTGCCCTATATTTGACTGTGAATTGCCAGTATGTTCACCTTGCTTACATTTGTACATCAATAGGACCTCATTTCCTTGTACAGTTTCATTTGCATGTTATTATGTGGTTATTTGCATAAATCATCTCCACTGTATTTCTGTTCCCTGCACCTTAGTAATACTACACAACTTATCTATGCATCCTGATCACTATCACCGTCAATAAGGGAAGGGCTTGTGATCTAATTAGTAAAGGCCGATGTCTGTTAAAGGCAAAAGATTATACAAATGCTATGATAGCTAATAACTGATTTAAAATTTACCTCATACCTAAAGAGTCTAAAACTAGAAATCTAATTTGTTTAAAGTTCATGCTTATGGTCCTTTTTTATATTTGATGATTTATTCTCTCCATGTATGGTCCTTTTTTATATTTGATGATTTATTCTCTCCATGTATGGAATCTTAAGATGGAATCCTTAAAAAGCTTTTATCTCAGTGCTGTTGAATTGTACCAGTATAAGTTTAAATTGTGTCGGGAGATTTCAGCATTCAGTCTGTACAAGCACTGACCTGTGGACACAACAAGAGGCCTAGCTTAACCAAAACTGCAGTATGATGCAGACAAATCTGAAAACCATAAACAGGTTCATGTTTTTTGTGATATAATCTTTTTTCATTTGTATTGCTTTACACACATGCATACATGCATACATACATACATGCATATATGCACAGACTGTGGAATAACAAAGCTGAGATTAAATGCATGAATTAATTAGATATGCACAGCTTCTGATGACCTAATATAAGAGACTTGAAGCTATTACAAAAATTAAGTATCCACTGTAGGCTATTGGCTTTACCATGCTCTCTTTTTTAACATATAGCTCTCAAATGCACCTGATTTTTGTAGAACATCACTGATTTTACCTCAAATGTTTGCCATGTCCCTTGTAAATTTTGGCTTTTTTGATCAGTCACTGAAGAATGCAGTCAGTCAAGGGGTGTGGGCAAGATTGATAGCATCTCTGAGAAATTGCATTCTAGCCTCTTTTTATCTCTGACAGGTTTTCATTACAAAAATTGTTAAAGCTTAACAAACTTATGAAGGCATTTAAACAACAAGGGGGTGCTCAACAGAAAAATTGATAAAAATGTAATTTCATTAATATTTCCTATAAAAATAGAGTTTTTTTTTTCCAAACACCTTTATTGAATTATTACTTGTGACATAGGCACATTTACATTCATATAAAAGTAATCACACTAAAATTAATATAACAAACATTTTACTTCACATATATTGTTATAAATCATATAACCTAAGCAACATTACATACATTATTAAATTCTTATATTTTTTTAAACAAGAAACATCTTTATTAAACCATCACTTGCTACACAGGCAATCATACATTTATACAAATGAAAACAAACCACACTGACACAATCCTAGTTGCAAGCAGTTTTCATCACAAACCATACTGACACATTCCCAGTTGCAAACATTATACATCACTTATAATTTACCCAATCTTTTTCAGTTAAACATGACATAGCTCATTTAAGTCCTGCCGCCTTTTAAACCTCACTCCTCCCTTGTTTGTATTTTTTCCACAATTCCCATTTTTTCTATGTAGTTTCCTCCTACCCTTTTCTAAAGATCTGAATTCTAGTTGTTTTATCTCTGTTACTATATTCACTACTTCTAGTATAATTGGTTTAGATTTTGATTTCCATTTTCTAGTAATTGCTTTTTTGGCAGCCACCATAATTACACACAGCAAGGCCTTACTATGCCTAGGCAATTCCGATTCTGTATCATAGCTGAGAAAAATCATCTCCCTCATCAGACCAATCTGCGCACCCAGCATCTCTGACAGTGCATCCTGCAGGGAATCATTAAAGTCTGCCAATTCACTACACTCCCAATAAAATATGTTCTCAACTACCTCTTTGTTCCCCGTCACACTTCCACATTTGCTGTCTGCCTGAGGGAAAATTCTCGAGGGTCTACTTGGGGTATAGAAATATTTATGCAAACATTTCCAGGAAAAAAATCCTAAATCTTCTAAATTTTTTTATATTTGGGAGAAGTACATATATCCTCCCATTGTTTCTTTGTGAATTGCTTATCCAAATCTCTCTTCCCAATCATTTCTAACTTCTTCTGATTGATTCTTATACTTATGCAATATTTTATATACTCCACTAATTATTTTTTTTAATGATAGCTTCTGTTCTAGATTCTACTAAAAACTTGACTAGTGTTGGTCTTTCATTTAGGACCCCCCCCTATTTTTTCTCTTTGCCTATACTCTGATAATAATTAAAGAGTCATTGATAAAGTTCTGCAAAAATGATCCATATTAAAAATTAATACACAAGAAACCTCAAGAAGGGAAGGTGTGCAAATGTTTCTAGCAAGTGTTCAGGAAATTTCTTTCAAAATGGACAATTTGGATTTAAAAATTAATGAAATAAAAGAAGTCTATAATAAATAAATAGAATTACTGGAAAATATAATAAAACTACAGAGATCTCAAATAAGTAGTATAGAAAAAGCCTTAAATGACAAAGAATAAAGAAAGACATTAAGTGATAAATTAAATTTCTGTTGAAACAAAATAACTGTCTTCTTGAAAAAAATAGATGATACTGAAAACAGAGAAAGAAGAAACAATATCAGAATATATGGTGCAACAGAAAAATATGATGGGGATAATATGGTTAACATTTTGACATCTTGGATACTCAAAATAAGGAAACTGCCAGAAGGTCTTTCACACAGGATAAAAAGTGCTCAAAGAGCTTTGACTTATACTACTAATAAATAAGTACACCTTCAAGATTCATTGAAGTAAAATTAATTTCTAGCTTAGACCCAGGAGCTGATTCAGAAATGTTACCAAGAGGTATGTATATATTACAAGCAATTTCATTAATACAAGATAAAAAAAATATTGGCTAAGATGAATAAACTGATGTTGTCTTTTTATGGTACCACACAAAACCAAGAATAGCATATAGTAAGAATAGGAATGTGTGCCCCCATCACTAAAACATATGCTATTACTTTGCTATTTAAGACCTTAGTCTACTGGGTGGAAATGTCATATGGAGGACAATGGCAGTTGATTTATGAATCTAGTTGTAATAAATCTCAAATGGATATTTTCTTAATTAATTATATATTACAGATAATAGAATATTATGAAACTGTAAATTATATTTCAATTGTAATCTTTTAAAATAGATTCCAATGACATTACTGCAATAATTAAAAAAAAATGAAATGACTTACATAGCCAGCCTCATCTTAAAAATGGAGATTTGTAATAGCTCCTGTAGATATTGAAATGAGTTTCCAGTAAACATTAA
The DNA here is from genome assembly GCF_019279795.1 of Protopterus annectens. Classification (NCBI taxonomy): domain Eukaryota; kingdom Metazoa; phylum Chordata; order Ceratodontiformes; family Protopteridae; genus Protopterus; species Protopterus annectens. The sequence continues at coordinate 540,658,968 of NC_056750.1, forward strand.
TATGCAGTCAATGACTACTTTGAAAAAAAATAATCTTTTAAATTGTTTAGATTCTCCTGAAAGTAGTATAGTGAAAACAATAAAAGAGATGATGGAGAAATTTAATTTGTCATTTATTCCAGAGCCATTGATCACCAATTATAAAATAACAGCTAAACTCTAATAGAGCTCCATCTAAATTATATAAGTTAATATTAAATGATAATCCTAAAGTGAGGAAACATCATTGGAATTTTAATATTTTATTCATTTGTTCATTTATTTGTTGATTTATTTATTTATCCTTTGTTGACCAGGTTAGTTCTGATAGACTACTGGTCTCTTTTCAGGGGAAACCTGAGTTAAAGGAAATTTGGCCAGGGCATCGGAGGACTTCCCCTACTCGTCATTGTTGTAAGTGGGATCCATTTTGGAGGAGTACTTCCTGTTTCCATTCCAGATGCAGAGGCAGTTCAGAGAAACAGGGAGGCAGATGGAGAGAGAAGGAGATGATAGAGCAGTGAAAGAAATGAAAGCGAAAACAAATATCAAGATCAGAGAATGTGTAGATGATGGGGCAGTAAAGGAAATGAATGAGAAAGAAAATACTGAGATCAGAGAATGTGTACAGGATTCTGAAAGAATGTTTAAAAGAAACTTGTTTGATGGAGATGACTCAGAAAATGATGGATGTATAATTATAACCCTCCAGTTGAGAGGGTTATGAGATGATTTACTTAAAGAAATGGTGGTGCAGATTGAGTCAGAAAATGAAGGAGATGTTTCCTGAAGAGACATTATGGAGAAAATACAAAAGGAGGATGCAGAGACAATCCTGAAAAAGAGCAATGTTATGGAAAAGAAAACATATGCAGATAACGTAAAAGAAGGCAAAAGTGAAGTAGCAGAAAAAAGACAGAAGAAAATGAAAAGCAGAAGTACATGGTAAGGATTTAGAGTAAAGAAGACAAAGAAATGGACATGTATGAAGTTTGGGATAATTTAATAGCTTCTTTGGATGTAAAAGCACATGATGTAAGAGCATGTATCTTATTAAAAAAGATACATTTTGTGACATTATATTTGAAATTGTTTTTTCAATTAAAAAAATTTTTAGGAAATATGAAAAAAAAGAAAGACTGTTACCCATGGAATGTTTGAGTTAACAGGAAAAACAAAAAGGAAGATTCATGTACAAATTCAAACAGAGGTAGAAAAAGAGACTTTGAAAGGACATTCAAAAGATTTATGTAAAGAAGTACTAGACATTGCAAAAATTTATGACAAAATGGGTTTATGGAATATTGTGTTATAATAGAAAGAGAAAAAATAATACATATACCAAACATGATAAATGTGGTGGGGAATAGGGGTGTTGTAAAATACTGGGGACAACCCAAAGCATTTTTTGTGGAAAAGAAGGGCATTTGATAAGTAACTGTGAGAAAAGAAAATGTTATATTTGTGGGAAACTGGGACATGATGCAAAAATGTGAATTGAAATGTTATAAATGTAACAAAATTGGACATTTATGGGTGGATTCCAAAAATGAAAATAACAGTAAGGAAAAAGAAAAAGAAAGAGAAGAAATTTTAGAAGCAGTAGAAATAGAACATTTGCATGAGAAAAAAATAATAAAGAGGACATAGAAGAAGGTCCTGAAATAAGCAATGAAGAAGACATAAACTGGGAGATAGTAAAAAGGGGGGAAATTCTTTTGGTAAAAGGAAAATACAGGAAAAGAAATGTAAAGGGGTAGGTACAAAAGAAAAAAAAAAGGAAATGGATGAAAAATAAACCATCATGTTAAAGATTGGGGCTTGGTATAATGGTTAAGGTGCTTGACTCACAGACACAAGGTACAGAGTCTGATTCTCACCTTTGGAAAGAAATTGGGTAGGCTTAAAAGGGCCTATTAAAAAAACTAGTTCAGTAATTATGAATTTATGAAACCATGAATCTAAGGAAGAGGGAAAATGACAATTTTAGACTGCTTTCTGTAAATGTGAATACTATTAAGACTACAGTAAGAAGAACAGGGATTTTGGAATGGTGTAATACACGTGATATAGATGTAATTATACTAAAAGACAAGATTTTTAATAAATGAAGAAAGATTACAAACAGAAAAACTATGGGGAAGAAAGATAATCTGGAATTTGGGAAATGAGAGATATTCTGAAATAGTCATATTCTGTAGAAATACAGGGGTTCATAGGAAGTTACTAGGCTAATGGCCCTAGGGCCTTTACAAGCCTAGCTGTGTAAAAAAATGTACCCTAATTGACTATAGTTAGATGGTCATTGTTAGGAGAGTGATTCTATGATCAGCACCAATTACCCTTGTCCATCACAGACATGCTGTAGCTGCCACCCCGGGATGAATTTATGGTCACCCATCCAGGTTTCAAGCTTGTGCTTAAATAGGGTTATTGCGGAGCTCTCCTTCAGGTGAAATGGGAGCTTATTCCAGAGGAATAGCAATCTCTGGGAGATATATCTGTCTCTCCAACATGTTTTGTTAATAGCACAGGCTAGTTGAGATCCATGGAGCAAGTGACTCTTGTCCCGTTTGATATGTAGATATGCAGCATTTCCATTAGGGTAGAATCAGGGACAACTCTATAGGCCAGGCACAGGTCACCTCTCAGCAGCCTGTATGGTACAAAGTACAGTGTCAGGGCTTTCAGTCTTTTCATGTAAGTCAAGTTTTGGAGGCCCTCGATTCTCTTGGTTAGAAACCTCTGTGGTCTCTCCAGTTGCTGCAGGTGTCTGTAGAGATACCTACAGAAGGGAGCATTGTACTCAGTTAGTGGTCTGATAAGGGTCAAGTACAGTGGAGTTATAGTCTCCTTAGTCTTGGATGCAACAACCTTATTAAGAGATGTGCAATGTAAAAGGCTTTCCTTACCACTATGGACACGTGGTGATCGAAGTTTAGATTGCTATCAACCTGTGTTCCCAAATCTCACACCACTGGGTTTGAGCTTGAGGAGTGCTAGTTATATGATAATTAATGGAGGCTACTTCTTTGCAAAAGGGAATAATAAGGCATTTTTTTTTGCATTTAGTTTAGTCCCTGACTTTGGCACCAATCATTTGTCTGTGTCAGCCCCTTCTGTAATTTGTTTATATCACTGAGGGATGAAATGATTGCACCCAGTTTGCAGTCATCTTCAAACTTGGTAAGCCACAAGCCATCTACTTTTGCCTGGACCTCAGAGAAATAGATTCCAAATTATAGATGACCCAGCACAGATCCATGTGGTACCCCACTGGTAACTGGTCTACTGGTGGAGGTGGACTCCCCACCTTTGACAGTGCGTGTTCTGTTGGTGAGCCATTTGGCTACCCATTTAGTGATGTATGGATTAATCCCCAGCTGGGAGAGTTTCTCAATGATGTGTGTCAAAAAACGTGGCTAACTCAAGATAGGTGGTATGTACTGCTTTACCCTCATCCAGTGCTTTGGTGACATTCTCAAAGAACAAATCAAGTAAAAAACAAACTAACAACTGATAAAAAGAAGTAAAAAACCACACTGAGTCACGGAGAAATAAAGTAAGTACTTTCCTTTACTTATAATCAACAAACTTCATCAGACAAGTAATAAAAATACTACAAAGCTTATATAAAAATACATTCAATGACATCACCACTCATTAATAAAGGCTAAACCCCCATTTAAAGTGCTATGACCTCCACACAACAAATATAACATCAAAATAAAAATGAAATCCATTATATTATAGATCCAAAGTAAGATGAACTAAAAAATGAAAATACAATAAAAATCGAATATGCATGTGTGTATGAATTCTCAAAGAAGTCCACCGGGTTTAATAAGCAAGATCTACCCTTGATGAAACCAACCCGGGACGGGTCAAAAGTTTGAAGGTTGCCTGTGTCCTTGTTGATAAGGTCCATAATGACTCTTTCCATGGCCTTGCAGATAAGGCTGGTTAGGCTTATGGGTTGATAGTTTCCTGGGTTGGTTGATGGACCCCCTTTGTGCAAGGAGATTACTGTTGCTGTTCTCCACTCTGCCGGAACAAAGACAATGCTCAGGCAATGGTTAAAGAGTGTGCCAGGTGGTTCCAGTAGGTCTTGTTTGAGATTGTTTAGTAAGCAATCTAGGATATTAAAATGAAAAATGAAGAAAAGTATCCCAATAACCGAATAAAGTAACCAGCTACAATGAAGTGAGTAGCAAAGTCAAAGATAAAAGTAAGTTGTTCACACACAGCTGTGTATAAAATATTTTTTATATATAAAAAAAAAAACAAATGAAAGTAAGCGCTTTCACAGATGCAATCCGCTTCATCAGAATTTTAAAGACCACTTACAAAAATTCATTTTAAAAACATCAAAATCAAGCCATTAAATTAAAAACACTTATATAAAGGTGTAACATCATTATAAAACATTGTTTAGTTTGGCAAAAATCAAATAGCATGCCATACATAAAAATTCATGCACATGAAACCTAAAAATAGAATAAAATAAGATAGTATGAATATCAAACATTTAATGCTTCAAGGGTCTGGTCTTCAAAAATGGTTTAAGGGATACCATACTGTTTAAACCTGGAGGTGTATCAGCTTGTAGTTGAATAATCCATTTTGTTCTATTGTCTCTGTTTTATTTTTAAGGTCACGCCCCTCTCTTATTTTCTAGGACAATTTGTAGAACAAAATACTTAAACTTATGAGCAGTACCTTCCCTGCTTATATGCATGGCTAATGCATTATTCTCTTGTGGGGGTGAAGTTATTGCCAAATCTGTCAGGTAGCAGGTTTGCAATTTCCTAAGGTTCAGTGTGAGTGGTACCATCCACTACAAGTTCAGCACACAGCTGGGTATTCCCTTTTAGGTTTTGGATGTAGCTAAATAATGTCTTGTGGTTCTTTTTAGCTAGGGATGCTAATTTAGCCTTATAGCCACCCTTAGAGGACTTTACAAGATATCTAATTTGCTTGTTCAAGCTGTGGAGTGTGTTCTTCCTCAGTTGAGTAAGTTCCCTCTTGTTCTTAGACATCAGTTTCTTTCTTTTGTTATATAACTTATTTATACTTGCAGCCCACCACTGTGGCTTGTTTTTTTTTCAGGAGGACCTGTTATTTTTTTTTCTGTAAGGTGCAGCTGAGTCAGTACATTTGTTTATAGGGCATTTGTGTACTCTTCTGCATAGGAGTTATTGTTGGCTGTGTTAGTAGGGGCTTTGAAACTTTTTGTACCATCACTTAGTAGGCTATAGTTTTCTTTGGAGAAATTTTTTAGTTTTTTTTGCTCCTTTGGGGTTGTCATGTCTGATCTTTACTTCAAATGAGACTGATTTATGGTCTGATCTTACCAGGAAGGGCAACACACAGGGGGTAGTGCAGTGAAATCCATGTTGGTGAGCACTAGGTATGGGACATTTGAGCCCCTTGTGGGGGTGCAGATCAATTACTGTTCCAGGGCATTTGAATTAACAAAATCCAGGAACCTCAGAGTGATCATGTTTGTGCTCATCTAAGTCATCCAGTCAATGGCAGGATAGTTGAAATCTCCCATGACCAAGGTTTTTGGCTACATACTGAGTGACTCTAATAAATCCTGGTAGGCAGTGTGCTTCTTCTGATTCATGGTGGGGGACCTGTAGCTAGCTGGCCTTGAACCAAGTCTCAGTGACTGCACAGACATCAGCATCTTCCAAGGTAAGAGGTGCTTCCTGGGAGTGCCGTTTACTGTTTAGGCTCCTTGCATTAAGCAGTATGACCCGAGTTTGTCTCTAGTGGAATTCTTTATGTCAGGCATTTTGTTGTTTTGACATTGTGTAAAAAGGACACTATGGGTCTTGAGGGGACAGGTGAAAGCCATCTCTGGTAGGGTATTTTGCCTATAATTTTTTGGACCTGGAGTAGTTCAAGAGAGTCATACTATTTTACCAGTCTCGAGGTGTATTTGGATTTAATGACGATGGATACACCTCCACCTTTAGTTCTTTCACGCTCATTTTGAGGTCTGAACATGTGAAAGTCATTGCAGCCTTGTATTGCTGGGGTGCTGTCTGTGGCCTTGAGCCAAGTCTCAGTGACTGCACAGACATCAGCATCTTCCAAGGTAAGGAGTGGTTCCAGAGAGTGCAGTTTACTGTTTAGGCTCCTCACATTAAGCAGCATGACCATGAGTTTGTCTCTAGTGGATTTCTTTATGTCAGACATTTTGTTTTGGCATTGTGTAAAAAAGACACTATGGGGGAGGCAAGCATCTTTGCCAGTATCCTAAAGCCTTGAGGAGACAGGTGAAGGCCATCATTGGCAAAGCAGAGTAGTCTGTCGACCATGTCTTCCCAGGCTGTCAGATAATGGATCCCCCTGAAGTGACACCAGAAGTTAAGCCAATTATTGAAATCAATTTTTTGTCCGTATTGTGGCATCATCCTAGGGGAAGGTAGAAGGCTTTTTAGGGCTAAGGACATACCTGCCTAGGACATATAAGCTGAGAGTTCAGTCATGCCTGTCTTCATATAGTCTAGAGAAGAATGTCTTAAGTCATTCACTCCAACTTGTACTATGACAAAGCCATAACGGTAACTGTTGCTGAGTTACTTGAGTGCATGCATGATTTGATGGATCTTGGCACCTGATAGGCAGCTGACCGTGACCTTCTCCTTATCCAACCTGGTGAGGGGGACACCTGTGTGTCTCACTATTGAGTCACCTATGAGTAGGACATTAGGCTTTGAGGTGTTTTGCCTTAGGGGCTTAATTGTTGAGACACTGATATGTGTGTTATGTGTAGTGGTGGATTCTGTTCACGTATCAGTATGTGTAGGTTGTTTACACTTGGGAGGTATATGGTCTTTTGGTAGGCTCTTAGTGAGTACCTCTGCTTATGTGGGTTTATGTGTCTTGATGTTATCCTGTGTGAGTGGAGAGGTGTGTATGCTGGCAACTGTTTGATGTCTTGTTTATTGTTATGTGAAAGGACTGATTCTAGTTTCATGGTATAGTTACGTCTCTGACATACTGTATTTCTTTGCTTTAGGAGCAAGTGGTGATCAGTATACATTAGGCAATTGTTACATTGCCTCAGGATGCCTATGTCAATCAGGCTGGATGGAGAAATGTTGGGAAACTGACTGTTCATAGTAGCAGATAATTCTTAAGTGCTAATTTGAGAGAGGCCAAGTTAGATCAGCTATTGCTCTGGGATTGACAAGGGGACTTATTCTGTACAAGATCAGGGATGTAAAGTGAGGCAACAGTGCTCAGTGTTCATCTGAGTTGCCTGCAGTACAGCTGTGTTGTCTGCAGACCAGCAGGGAACCTGGGAGGGTTTCACTAACTGCTGTCTAGGGAATAAAAAAGCTTCTAGGAATTTGCATCTATACAAGGCACCGCTGACCCCTGTTGCATGGTGTGCAGCTATGCACAAACATGAGGCTTATATACAGGTTAAATTAAACAGTTTTAAGTTAGTCTGCCAGTAGGAAATCACACAATGATCCTTCCTCCAGCAATTCCCAGCTCAGACAAGGTTATATCCGCATTCTTCTGCCACAAGGGGGGCAGGGGAGCCCTTCTTAATGTAAAATGGCTGGATTTGAGTTCAACTGTATGAAAAGCAGGCTAGATTCAACAAGTCTTGATTTAGTGTATGCTAACTAACCAACATTTCAGTGCAAAACAAGTGCAGGTAATAAGCAGGCACAAACAGTAAAACAGTCAAAAAGGCACAAATTAATGCAGCAAAGCAGTAAAATACAGATGAAAAAGTGCAGATCAAACTCAAAATAAGCTTAATTTCTTGTTCTTAGGTTTGGATGGCTTGGATTCAAGCAGAAACACTCTAGACATCTGGCAAAAGATGCCAAATGCAGAACAACTCCAGTTAATCCAGCCAAAAACCACACAAGCACAAGCCTTATATACAGGCAAAATTAAACAGTTTTAAACTAGTCTGCTGGTAAGAAATCACATATTAATTCTTCCTCCAGCAATCCCTAGCTCATATAAGGCTATATCCACACTCTTCTACTACAAGGGTGTAGGGTAGCCCTTCTTAATGTAAGATGGCTGGATTTTTAGCTCAAGTGTATGAAAAACAGGCTATATTCAGCAAGTCTGGATCTAATTTATGCTAAATAAGCAATATTTCAGTGCAAAACAAGTGCAGGTAATAAGTAGACACAAACAGTAAAAAGTCAAAAAGGCACAAATTAATGCAGTAAAACAGTAAAATACTGATAAAAAAAGTACAGGTCGAACTCAAAATAAATTAATTTCTTGTTCTTAGCTTGTGATGGCTTGGAGTCAAGCAGAAACACTCTGGATCTCTAGCAAAGGATACCAATCATAGAGTAGCTCTAGTTAATTGAGTGTAAACTAGAACAAAGGCACTTAAAATAGCAGACGCGATAAACCTTCTACCAGCAATTCCCTGCTTAGAAGGATGGAGGCTACCCTCTCTTCCCACAAGAGTGTAGACCACAAGCCTTCTTAATGTAAAGTAACTATCTTGAAGCCCAAGATATTAAACCTGAAATAAGACACTTCCAGAATAACAGACACAATAAGCCTTCAACCAGCAATTCACAACTTAGAAGGGTGTAAGCTATCTCTCCTGCTACAAGAGTGTAGACTGAAAACCTTCCTTATGTAAAATAACTAGTTTGAGACCCAAGTACTTAAATCACAACTAAGAGGGTTAGAATAACAGTTACAATTTAGTCCAGCTGCTAACAAGCAGTAATAAATGCAGCAGAATAAATGCCACTGAACACTTTTAAGAACAAGCAGCAAAAGGTAAATTAAAGTAATAAAGTAGGAAGAATCACAGATACAGTAAAAACAGCTAAATAAAGTGCATTTTTTAGTAAGTGGGAAGGGTGGAAACAGAAGATAATTCAAGTTTAAGAGAGTTAGGGGGTGGGCCTTCCCAACTGGTGTATCCATACTCAGTATATGCTGATGAAATGGGACTGCGAGGAGTGTCCAAAATCAGATTAGAACTCAAAAGCTGTCATGTTTAAGAGTACAACTGTTAGGTGGGTGAGTAGGAAAATCAAATGCAGACAGTGATCTGCAATAGTCAGGCAAGAAAGCAATTCAGATAAGCACTCCAGTTAAATAAAAAAAAATTCTAGTTAAAGAGGAATGCTATTTCTCAGCTCCTCCTGGTAATTAGCTGGATGTTATTCACCATCTGCAAAAGAATTATTTTCTAACTTTTCTAACTTACCCAAGCCAAGACCTTTTAAAACTCCAACTGAACAAAAAATAACTTAAACAAAACAAATGCAATATAAGAAAAATATAAAAAAGTAGAAGTAACCAAACCTTAAATGAAAAACCAAATGCAGACAGAGATCAGCAATAGTCAGGCAAGCAATCAATTCAAATAAGCATTCCAGCTAAAGATGTTAGATGTAACTTTAGCAAAAATGGAAAATTAACCATTGCAGATTTAGAATGGAAAGAACAAGTATATAGAATCATAACCTTGTATGCTTATACTAACTATAAAAAAGGGAAAGTTTATTTCATCAGATTTTAGACTATGTGGGAAGAAATATGAATATTGTAATAACAGGAGACTTTAACTGTGATTTAAGAGGCAAGCATAAAAAGAAAGTAAAATATATAAGAAAAATGTTAGAAGTTATACGATGTGGTAAGTTAAAACTTTAGAACAAAAATTCATGGACTTACAAAAGGGGCATGTATAGAACTGAAATAAATTGTTTTATAGTATCAGAAGGTTTAGTTATAGGAGAAAGGGAGGTAGTTGAAACAGGATTTTCTGATCATCTTGCAATATGGCTAGAGATAAAAGAAAAGGAATATATAAAAATAGGCAAAGGAATAAAAAGGTTAAATAAGAAAGCAAAGAATGAAGAAGGAAAAAGATTAGTAATACAGTTATGGAAAGATCATATTACTATAGGTTCATAGTTTCATAGGTAGGTACTAGGCTATCTGCCCGAGGGCATTTATAAGCCTAGCCAGAGTGTGTCAGCTTTTGCCACCCCATTGATTAATTAACTGATCCCCTGTCAAGCAGAGCCAGTGAAGTGATCCCAGGGGTGTATTTTCTGTTACCTATCCACTCATCAAGGTTTCTCTTGAAGAGTGTTAGTGAGGGGCTCTGCCTAATGTAGTATGGAATTTTGTTCCAAAGCATGAGGAGTCTCTGTGACAGGAATCTATCCCTCCAGCATGTTCTATTTATTGTTGTGGCGAGGTTTAGCTCATTAGAACACATGGCTCGCAGTGACTTGGATTTCTTTAGGTGGAACATGTCCATCTGTTCTGAGTTGGACATGGCTTTGTAAGTCAGGCAGAGATCACCTCTGAGTAAGCGATATGCCACTGAGTACAGCCGGAGTTTTTTCAGTCATGCTGCATAAGACATATGTTTGAGGCCAGTAATCCTCTTGGTGAGGTACTTTTGTGGTCTTTCCAGCTGTTGGAAGTGTCTTGTGAGGTACATCCCAAATGGGTTATTGTACTCTATGATGGGTCTAATGAGTGATGGGTAGAGGGGCACTATAACCTCTTTATTTCTAGATGCGAACCCTTTAGTAATTAGATGGGCCACATATAAGGATTTCCTAACTACTTTGGCAATATGATTGTCAAAGGAGAGATTACTATCTACCTGGGTCCCCAGATCTCTTATTACCTCTTCTGTATTAAGGGGGCTGCCACCTATGTGGTAATTCGTGGGTGTTTTGTTTTTCCCAGACGGGATGATTATGCATTTTTTGGCATTTAGCTTAAGGCCATGACTTTGACACCAGGTGTCCGTCTCAGTAAGGCCCTTTTGGAGGATGTCCGTGTCAGCCGGAGAGTCAGTTATGGCTCCCAGTTTGCAGTCATCGGTGAACTTGGTTAGCCATCGTCCTCCTGTGTTTGCCTGTACTTCTGAGAAGTATATGCCGAATAGTAGGGGTCCCAGGACCAAACCTTGCATGACACCACTTGTGACTGGTATAGAGTCAGACCTGGAGACCACAATTCTTACCATGAGAGTTCTGTCTGTTAGCCAGTTGGCAACCCATCTCATGATGTAGGGGTTTATGTTTAGGCTGGTGAGTTTTTCTGTAATACACAAGTGGGGAATGGTGTTGAAAGCTTTGTCGAGGTCAAGGTAGGCTGTGTGAACCACCTTTCCCTCATCTGTGGCCTTGGTGACTGTCTCGAAGAAGTCAACCAGGTTTAGTAGCATGATCTGCCCTTAACAAAACAGAACTGGGTCGGGTCAAGTGTTTGGAGGCTCCCAATGTCTTTGTTAATGAATTCCATAATGATGCACTCCATAGCCTTTCAGACCATGCTAGTCAAGCTTATGGGGCGATAGTTACCAGGGTCAGTTGTGGCCCCTCCTTTGTGGAGAGGAATAACAGTTGCTGTGCGCCATTCTATGGGCACATAGCCTGTGGAGAGGCTGAGGTTGAACAGTGTGTTTAGGTGGGGGGTTAGTTTGTTCTGTAGTTCGTGCAGGACGCAGCCTGCGACACCACTTGGTCCCATTGATGCTGTGTTTTTGGCTTTTGAAAGGGCTGTTTTCACCTGTGTGTCTGTGACACTACACTTTTCTGGTATTGTTGTGAGTCCTTTTGGAGGTGAGAGGGGAGTGAAGTTTGCACTGAATCTATCTGCCAGGATGTTGGCAATATCAGTAGGTTCAGTGTATTTTGTGCTATTTTGCACTAGTTCAGTGCATATCTGCGAGTTGCCACTTAGAGTCTTAACACAGCTAAAGAAGGCTTTGTGGTTATCTTTTGAATCCTTGGCTATATTTCTTTCAAAGTTAGCCTTGGATGATTTCATGAGGGACCTTAGTTTCTTACTGATACGGATCAGGGATGTCTTACCTTCTTGGGATTTGCTTTTTATCTGAACTAGTTTCCTCCTTCTATTGTATAGTCTGTTTATGGCAGGGGTCCACCAAACTGGTTTCCTTCTCTTAGAGGAGTGAGTCTTGGTTTTGCTAGGGATGGCACAATCCATGCATCATTGTAGGTGCTCATAGAGTGCATTTGTAAAGGTTTCTGCATCTTGGGCAGCGTTAGCCTTTAGCGTGGGGTCTGTGAAACTTACCACCTCTGTCTTAAGTAAGGTGAAGTTTGCTTTAGAAAAGTTTTTTACTGTGGTTTCCTTAGTTGAGGGTGGTGGTGGAGTGTGGACATCCAGAGTGATTAGTTAATGGTCTGATCTAACCAGTGACGGGTTGACCTCCAGTATGGAACACCTGTCGCCCATGTTGGTGATGACCAGGTCCAATATGTTTTCAACTTTGGTAGGGGAGTTTATCAGCTGATCCAGGGTGTTTGAGTTGATGAATTCCAGGAAGTGCTGGGCCTGGGAGTTTGTACTCGAGTAGTTTTCCCAGTGAATGGTAGGGTAATTGAAATCGCCCAATATCAGGGTGTTCAGTAGGACCTTCATGTTTTCCAGTGTCTCCAGAAAGGTGGAGTGGTAGTCCTGGGTCATGGAGGGTGATCTGTAGCAGGCCACAATTTGCATTGCAGATTTGCCCAATGTTAGTTGCACATGGATGATCTCAGAGGTATCATGCTGCACCACTAACCTGGAGGTGTAGGTATCCTTGATGAATATGGGTACACCCCCTCCTTTTGTGTTTCAGTCCATGTTTTGTGGCCAAGACGTGTGGTATGAGTTGTAGCCTAGTAGTGCTGAAGTGCTCTCTGGAGTCTTGAACCAGGTTTCAGTTACTGCACAGATGTCAACGTTCTCCATACTGAGGAGTGCTTCAAGTGCATGCATTTTGAAATTTAAACTCCAGGCATTGAGTAGCATAACCCTCAGTTTTTGTTAATTGTGCTGTTTACGGAGGTGGGTTTGACTATGAGAACATTTTAGAAAAATTGGTCTGAATGGTGGGTGATATTTAATGAAAAATATATTTTACAGTGGCAATATGATGTGAGAAAAGTCGAGAAAGAAAAATATAAAATAACATATAATGATGCATTGGAAAATTTAGAACATGAGAGAAAGTACTATGACAAAAAAAATAAATATATGAAAGAAATCAAGAAAAAATACAAGAATTGTTATGTAAACAAATATATTTTTACAAAGATAAAGAGAAGTATCAAGTTACTTAAGCAGATTAGTAAAGGAAGATGGTAGTGTAATGAGAGAAATAAAAAATATAAAAGGAGAAATAGAAAGAACTCAGGAAAAGATTATGAATAGTGTAGTACAAGATGTGCAAGAAATGTTTAAAGAAAAAAGTACATAGTGAAAAAAAGTGGAAGGCAAAAAAGTTTACAAACAAAGAGGATAAAGAGTTAGAAAAGGACATTTCTTTAAATGAGCTAGATAAAGTATTAGAACAAGTAAATATAGATTTGGCAGCAGTCCCAGGTGGAATAGAGTATGAAATGTATACAAATTTGAGGAACTAGTAAAAAATATTTTTAAAGATTTTGAATGAATGGTTAAATGAAGGTTTTATGTATGAAGAATGATGTAGTGTGTGACAAAGGAGGTACTACCAGCACAGCTAGCTGGAATTTTGTAAATAATTATATGTCATTTGTGAATATCAACATGATTTATATAGAAGTGTGACGAAAGGAGATACTGCCAGCACAGCTATCTGGAATTTTGTAAATAATTATATGTCATTTGTGGCTATCAACATGATTTGTGTAGGATGCTTGTGTTGCAAATGTATTGGAATTGTATATCATGTGAATATCAAACTAGGTCTGCACAGACGTGTGTTGAAAAGATATTTTTATAAAGTGCTTGTGCTTGAAATGTAACCGTAGCATGCCCTACTGGAATAGAACTGAAATCTACATGCACTATTGTAACTGTCTTAAATTAATATATTTTAACAGTGGAAACTGAAATACATGAGGTTAACTTTAGAAAAATATCTGATACTAAATTAATTTATGGCAGCAAGAGACACAGGTCTGTGCTGAGAAGCTTACTCTTTTGTCTTTGGAGTGCCCTAATTACTGCAATTGTTTGGCCCACCCACCACTTCCTCGATACGATCCTACCAGTACCTCCAATATCCTCAGTGTTCAGATTCAGATGGGAGTTATCTCGGCTCTGCCTCCCAATGGATCTTTGAGCCTTCCTTCTACTTCCCAAGCTGTGATTTCTCCTTCTCAGATGTAACCAACAGTTTCAGAGTCTCCAGACTTGAGAGATCAATAGTGTTGATGTCAGATCCGACGATATCTAGATCTAAGGCTTAGACAGCTTCCCTGACATGTTTGGCTCCAATTCCTTTGGACTAGCATGAGTCTCAGAGCTGAAGTGTTGGTGCCGGGTCCAAAGGGCTGGATTCCACTATGAGGTTGTTGGAGCTGTCCCTGCCACTTGGAGCTTCAGCATTCGATAGCTCATGTCCGACTCCCCTTTCAAGGCATGGGTCTGGGGAGGGTTGAGGCATGGTAGCATCAACAGCTTCAGCTCTGGTACAACCAACTATGGTGTCTTCCTGTCGTTCTGCTTTCTAGGTCATGGAGACAGTCTTCTGTCATCCGAGAGACTGAGCTACTCTGTCCTCTTTGGATCCTGCAGCCATGCCTACTTCAGGTCTGAGCACTGATCCTCTCAGGCCTATTTCACAGGGACAGCTGGCCCCATCAAATATCTAGACAGTACCCCTCAAGGACTTTACTCTCTTTTGATACCTCTCCAGATCATACTACTGAGGATGTTCCCTGAAAGAGGATGTGTAAGAGGAAACACATAGACTCCCTTCAGGATTCTGTCACTGAAGACACCAACTTCAATGAAGGGGACAGTTCCACCAGATCTCCACCAGGTGCCATCTACTTTGGAGACATTTTAGAAATTCTCAAGCAAAAGGGTGGTCTGTCCTCTGATAGCCCCTCCCAGGAGGAGTCAATGTTTCTGGAAGCTTCTGGGTCTGGCCCATCTATGTCTTGGGTGACTCCCCTGGCAGATGAGCTTATAAATCTAGTTTCTTGCTGGGCATGGAAGGAACCAGATACTATAGAACCCATTCCCCATTGCCCTGATAAATGTCTTGACCCACCTAAAGACAGGCCATATTGGACCAAGGGAGTTTCTGTTAATGCTATGGTTGTGGTGGCAGCCACAAAGAAGGAGCTAGCAGAGCAGACCAGAGCTCCTCTGTCCATCCCCCTAACAGAGAGTCCAGGGCATTGGACAGGGTCAGGAAGTGCATTGTTTGCATCAGCAATGTTTGCCTTACAGTCTCTGAATTACTTAGCACATTTCACAAGATTACAGCAGGATTTGACTAAGAATCTTTCCAAATCCATCTCTGAGTCAATGTCCATGCAGGACTACAAGACTTCTCAACCTGCCACTCTCTTGTCTATTTTTAATGCATCCATGAGGCTAATTTCCCATGCTGCAGAGGGTATCTCACGTTCAGTGGGTTCAGAGATAGCCATTAGGTGGCATGCCTTAATGCCCTTATGCAACTTTGTGGAACCTTTCAAGTCTTCTTTCAGCAATGCTCACTTTGATGGAATGTCTTTGTTTGGCCCTACTGTAAAGGAATGCCTTTCCAGAGTGAACATGATAGAAAGACCCTGTCTGCCATAGGGATCCACTTTTCTAGTCTTCAATGATCTTTTCCCAGGAAGGAAAGAGGAGGCAAGAAAATGTGGTTCCATATGGCCTGGGATCTTTTCCAGGATTCATGCAGGGATATCTACCCCAGAAGCAGAGGGTGGAGTTCAAATGGAGGATTCCGTCCACATGGTAGGGGAGGCCCACAGAACCAGGGTTTCTGAGATTCTTTTTTGGATAAACTCTATCAGTGCCCCTGAAAGGTTGCCTGACTGCCCACCTCTAGAGGTAGACAGAGGTCACTTCTCTGTGCACTCAGACACCTTGGCATCAAAGATTTTTGAGTGTTAAAAATCATATCCATAGGTTATTTCATATCACTTTCCCTGATTGCCCCAAACAAGAAAAAGGCCTCCCAACATCTCACCCAGTCAGAGGGAGGCAGCATTTTAAGAAATTCAAAAGTTGCTAGACAAAAGAGTCATCCAGGAGGTCCCACCAGACCACAAAGGATTTAGAACTTACTCAAGAATCTTTTTAGTGCTGAAGAAAACTGGGGACCTGAGACCAATTCTCTATCTAAGCAAACTAAATCAATTTATGAAAACGTCAAAGTTCTGAATGGTCATGGTTCAGTCCATTCTGCCATTCCTACACAAGAATGATTGGATGTGCTCCATTGATCTTCAGGATGCGTACTATCACATCAAGATGAACAGTTGATAATGAAGATTTTTGCAGTTTCGGCTAGGAGCAAGTCATTATCAGTTCAAATTCCTGCCCTTCAGTCTCACCACAGCCTCTAGGGCGTTTATCAAATGTATGGCAGTGGTAGCAGCTCACGTGAGACTGCTGGGAGATTCCAAGTGTTTCCATACTAGATGACTGGCTTCTCACTTCCCCAACCAAGCATCTTCTAGAGAAATCCAGGGACTGCTTCCTCTAGTTATATTAATCTCTAGACATTCTCAGTTGACATCTGCAAATCTCATCTTCAGCCTGTTCAGATCCTGGAGTTCATAGGTGCTCAGTTAAACACAGACAGTCAGATAGCCTCTTTTCCACCACATTGAGTAAGGACATCAGGTGCCAGGTGGAACAAATTATTGCACACCCTTCTCCCCCAGCCAGACTTATTCTTCAAGCCTTAGCATCAATGACAGCTACTATAACCTTATTTCCTATGGCCCATTCTTTATGCACATTCGTCAATGGACCCTAGCTGTTTGGTGATCGTTTTTTCACCATCTTTCATCCTTTTTGATCAAACTCACTTGAGTATGCAAAGACCATTTATGTTAGTGGATTCAGTCAGGTGAAGTTTCCCAAGGTTGCCCTCTTGTACTTCTGCCCCCAGTAGCCATGGTGGCCATGGACAATTCCCAACTGGAGGGTTATTTCTTGGGAAGGACAGTCCAAGGCACATGGTCCCTAGAAGAGACTAATTTACACTTCAATGCCTAGAAATAAGAGTGGTCCTGCTAGCATTGCAGGCCTTCCAGAATACCCTTCCTCTTTAGATGATTCCAATACAAACTGACAACATGTCTGTGGTTTTGTACATCAACAAATGGGAGAGCCAATCATATCCACTTTGTTAAGGGGCAATGAGAGTGTGGCAGGGGGCAATCTCTTCCAACCACTTTATTGTGGCAATGCACATACCAGGGAAGTCTAACGTGCTAGTGGAAAAACTCAGCAGGACCATTCTGATGCCTCACACGCAGTCTGTCAATCAATCAGTGTCAGAAAATATTTTCTGTCATTGGGGCCAACCGTGCTGTGACCTCTATGCATCTCCCCACAACAAGTGCAGCAGGTTCTTTGACCTAATCCCCCTGCCAGGCGAGTCACCTCAAGATACTATAGTCTATGTTTGGCTGTCTGGTCTCCTTTATGCTTATCCCCAATACCTCTAATTCCCAAATTCTTAAAGAAGGTACTTGAGCTGATCAGCACAGTTAACCTCATTTCACCCTTTTGTCCGTGTCAAGTGTGGTTTCCCTTCCTTTGGTCTCACTTTCATTACTCACCATGGATACTGGACCCCATTCCAGACCTGCTCTCTCTATCTCTCTGGGATGGATCATCTGGACATTCTGGGCCTTATGTTGACCCCATGTTTTCTCGAATTCCATTGATAGCTGGACAGCCCAAGCTTTCCTCCACAGTACGACAGACACTTTTATCTTCCCACAAGACCTCTAGAAGGAAGATCTACAAAAGTAAATGGAAAAGATTCTCTGTTTGGGCTATAGAGTGAATTGTACCCCTTCACTGCTCTCACTTCTGCTGCCCTACAGTTTTTAGCATCTATTGTTCAAGAAGGAGCTAGCTTCTCTACTATCAAACTGCAATCCCCCCAAAATTTTACAGCCATGATGCAAGGGTTAATTCAGAAACCCTTTAAACCATTAGCTAAATCTTTTTGTAATTTTTTACCATGGGAAACTGCTTTTCTGGTGACCTTTACATCTGCAAGACAAGTTTATGAACTCCAGGCTGTCTCTTCCAAATCTCTTTATCTTATTTTTCACAAAGACAGGGTTACCTGACAGACCAATCCACCTTTTTTGTCTGAAGTAGCCTCAGAAATAAATGTTAATCAAGCCATTAATCTGCCTGTTTTCTTTCCCAACTTTGCTAACAAAGGATAATACATGATCCATGTTTTGGATGTACATAGGCAGCTATGTTTTTATCTCCATAGAACAAAATAATTGTTTGTCTCCTTCTCCCCAAACAAACTGGGCTTACCAGTTCCTAAAAATTACCCTTGCCAAATGGCTTACTGATTGCATTTCCTTTGTTTATAGTCAGCAAGGTGTGTCCCTACCCAGGCCTCCTAAAGCACAGTCCACCAGGTCCATAGCTACTTCTTCCACCTTTTGGTCTAGAACTTCTATTGACAACATTTGCTCAGCATATCCCTGTTCTAATGCTCATATCTTTATTGCTCATTACAAATTTACTTTGACTTCCAGGAGCAGGGCTGCCTTTGGTTCTGCAGTATTCCGGAATATCCTTCCATGAGGACCAACCAAGGCCCACATAGCTGGGTGCTGTGTCCCAATAGTTGAGGAATGAATGAAAAGGACAACATTAGATATTAAAGTTATTTATTCACCATAACTATGCATCTCTGTTGTCTATTTTCATTCTTCCTCAACTTCCCACCCTCCTTCCCCCTTTATATTATCTCCTGGAGTAGCCTTATAGTTATTGTGGAACTTTTGTTCCAGGTTTGAGCCCCAGTTCTGCTACTACTACTCTCACTTTGTATAAAACTAGGGTTAGTTATTTCTATGGCTTATAAGGCAACAAACCTGATCTGAGGTATTGCAAGTTGAATGAGGAATTATAGGTAGAGGGAAGAGCTAGAGAGATGGATCTAAGTCTAGTGAATGCCACCAAGCTGGATCTGAGATTGGATCCAATACCCATTAGTTGAGGAAGAATGAAAATGGACAACACAGATCCATAGTGATGGTGAGTACATAACTTTATATGAAATAGAAAACTGTGAACCAATAGAAAGGATGCTTTAAAATATGAAATTGATTATAGTATCAGAAGTTATATTTATAATGGAAGAATAATCTCTTATAACATGAATGTTGAATGACTGGACAGCACTTTGATAGGTTGGAAGAAAGGCGTTGGCTCAGAAAATGTATGTTGATTGGTGGACACTTGTTTTAATTCATAATGATTGAGCCTAATGAAACAGGATCTGAGGAAGGCTATGGCTGAAAGTGCTTATCCTAGTTGTTACGTATTTGAAGATTTACTTGTCTCTACATTGTGTTTTAAGATCTTTATTAAATATTTTTATGTTTTATGTTGATTTCAACTGCTCATCATTATCCTGCCAGTGGCTTGTCTGTGGTGGTATGTCCGGGATCTTACACACAAATTTCTTCTTTTCCCTTGGACTACCTTTAGCAGTTTACAGGTCTGTTTTATTCCTGCCTAATCTCTTATAAGAAGTTTTTCAGACCATTTGACAATATGGATGGAAATATATTTTAATAAAAAATATGGAAGGACTATCTTACTATGAAAGTGCTTTACAATAGTTGGTCTGAAGGTTGGATTACTTTTAAAAGAAATGTAAAGACAGTTATTTACATTGACAGAAAAAGAAAGAAAAATAGGAATGTGTTAAAACATATGGAGAGGTTTTGGAGAATTTAGAGAATAATAATAGAAAATCTTATGAAGGAGAGAGAAAGAAATTTATAAGAGAAATCAAGATAAAATTAAAGAACTATTATATAAACAAATATATATTTTACAATGAAAACAGGAAGACGTATCACCATATTTAAGTAAGATAGTTAAAGAAGATAGTGTAATGAGAAAATTGAAAGATAAAGAAAATAACTTAAAAATCAATAGTATATTATGGAAACTGTTGTAAGCTATGTGGAAGAAATGTTTAGTAAGAAAAAGAGACAAAGTGCAAGGATATGGGAAGTAAAAAAAATTCTGAAAAAATTAACAGAGAATTCAAAAAGGAGATTACATCATATGAACTATATTTCAGAATGAGATGCTATACATAATGGAGGAAAGTGTATAAGGTGTGAAGGCTGCCAGCCAAGTTTGCTGGAATTTTGCAAATAATCATATGTCATTTGTGAATATTAATATGATCCATAGGCTTGTCTTACAAATTTAAGATAAATATATGTTATGTGTGTATTAAACTGCTGGTGCAGAAATGTATATTAAACTGTGTTATGTGCTGAGCTTCAAGAATATAACCACAGTGTGCCCTACTGGAAAAGAACAGAGTTAACTTGCAAACTAAAATAAGTGAATTGTTTATGATGGTGTTTATCTCAGCTAGGAGACAGAGTGTCTGCAGCTAGAAATTCTTTCTATTGTCTGGAAACAGAAATAATTACAGGTTTCAAAGGTAAAAGTGTTTAACTGTTTTAAGACTTCCAGTTCCAGACAAACTTCTGACAGATAAGTATTTTTGACACAGAGATACCAAATTTTAAGTTTTTGTTAGCTGGGAATTGAAGGCAGAGGTGACAAAGAATGATGTAATCTGAGATAACCCAGCAGTAATGTTTGATAGTAATTTAAGAACTATTTCAGAGAGTCAGTCGGAGCATTTTGTATTTGTTTTTAGATCTGACATTCTCTCATCAGCACTTGTCTTGCTCTGTAAGTAACTCATTTAGGGCATAGTGTCTCTTAGATATAGATAGGAATACAGTAAAAATTAGTTTAGATGTTTCCTGTATTTATTTGAGACTGTCCTGCAATGTTGTTTTTAAGTATTTCCTGTGATTCTGAACTCTATCACTGTGTCACATTATTGAGTATTGTCTTGTGCTTTTATTATTTATTATTAAATATATTTAAACCTTTTAATTGTGACTGGTTTGTTTAGAGATATTTAAGCTGCATATGTATTTGCATATGTATTTGGTGACACTGTATAGGCCACTCCTAAATAGCCTTAAAAGTTTTGGTCACATCATTTGGATAATAGTAACATTACACAGTAGAACTGGTCACCCTTTAGGAAGGGCCTTATAGTAGCTGATAAAGAGTGGTTGGTGGCAGATGGTACTACATTATAGTCTGGGCAGAAGGGGGCATAGTTAGTGAACCTGTGTCAGCATTCCCCAGGAGTGTTTGTATATAACTCAAATCTCAAAGAGTGTGTGTGTGTGTGTGTGTGTGTGTGTGTGTGTGTGTGTGTGTGTGTGTGTGTGTGTGTGTGTGTGTGTGTGTGTGTGTGTGTGTGTGAGAGTGAGAGAGAGAGAGAGCTACTTGGGCAGGGACACTAAGCACTGGTTGGACAGAGAGGGTGCTGGAGGTTTTGGTTTGACCACTCGGCTGAGATCTTAACCCTATAGCTGTGCCAGTGGGGAGTCTTACTGGGGATCTGGAGAAAGAGGGAGAAACCAGCCTCAGACTGACTGTGATCTCTGTGTGCTCTTAAGGGAAATTGTACTTTACTGTGTGTGTATTTGTCATCCTCCCAATGTGCATGTCCCTCACTGGTGCTAGTGGTGAGGATTGAGGCTCCTTGATTACTGGGCCAGTGCAGGAGCATCACATATGGTATGAAAGGAAAAGGGGGTCAAGAGTTTAATGATAGTAAGAGAAATAGTGGATGATCTTGTGAACAGGAAAGAAGATATAAAACTCATGGTAGGTGATATTAATAAAGTGTTTGATTCAATACAACATGATATGCTGTGGGATATAATGGGCATGTACAATATAAGCAAAATAATTAAACAAGTGTTGATAACAGCATATAACAAAAATAAGGTAAGAGCTTTAGTAAATGGTTGGTTCAGTAGAGAAATAGACATAAGTAATGGTATAAGACAAGGATGACCTATGAGCAGTACTTTATTTGCTATAGTTATGAATATAATAGTCAGGGAAATTAATAAAAAATGAAGCATGTAAAGTTTGTAATTCACAAAGATACTGAAATTCCAGTTATGATGTCATACTCAGATGATATTCTAATTACTAAAAATAGCAGATGGATGGCAGAAGTTATAATTTATTTGGTTGAGTGTTTAAAGGAAATAGGCATGACTTCAAATAAAGAGAAAATCAAAGGAATGTGAGATATAATAAAAATAGTAAGTATGCAATTCTCCATTAATCAGCTTTTTTTATGGAGACCAGGAATAAAAAAAATTACCAGTAAAAGCAAATATGCCTTGCAGAAAGAAAAGAGAAAGGATATGTTTGTATTATGGTGAAGAAGAAACAATAGAATATGCCTTTTTGAAATGTGAGTGAGTTAAAAAATTATGGATAAAAGTATGTACAGACATTTTGAGGGGAAATTTTAAGAATAATGACAATATAAACATGGATATGATTGAATATGCTTATTATGAAAACATAAGTAAAAAAATTAGGTATGGATAAAAAAGTGATCTGATGTAATTTTATTTCATTTCTCAACTGATGGGTTTATATCTGATACTTGGATCTGACTCCACCACTTCTTCCAGAGCGTAGAATCCTAGAACTCTCAAGCTCCTCCCTTTACCCATAATGCCCCACCAACCTAACCTTCCTCAGATCTCATTTGCTGCCATTGTGAGCAGACAAGCATTTGCCATTATCTATGCCTTTTCTCATGGATTAAGTGTAGCTTTTACCTATCTTATATACACTTTATTCTATAGTCCCGCTCTGTAATACTTCTCTTATTACCCTTCTAGCTCCTTTTTTTCTGTCCGTTAAACATTCCTCTCTAATGGCCTTTTCTTGTACTGTTTAAGTAGTGCTTAATACCATACTCTGTAGTCTTTTTCCCTTTTCACCTTCTTCTAAAAAAAAAAAATATATATATATATATATATATATATATATATATATATATATATATATATATGTGTGTGTGTGTGTGTGTGTGTGTGTATAGGTTTACCTTCATAAGCCTGACAGCCACATCCTTGAAACTGCTGCCGCAAACTGCAAACTGCGAATTCACAAACTGCGAAAACCAAACCTCCGAATAACAAAAATCTTGCCCAGTTTTTGACCCATGGTAGCACTTGTTTCTGCTGTAGAGCAATTGGAAATGTCAACTTTAGATTTTTTTTTTTCGAACTTTAGGGAAGTTGGTGGGACAGAATTCACAGAAATGGTTTGATGTGCTTTCAATTATATGAAGGTAAACCATATATATATATCTATATCTATATATATATATATATATATATATATATATATATATATATATATATATGTGTGTGTGTGTATATATATATATATATATATATATATATATATGTATATAAAACATTTTCTTTTTTTTTTCTTTTCACTCATCATTCTTGTAGATCTTTATGTTTAAACCTGCAGTGGTGGTGCTGCGGTACCGTTGTTGCCTCATAGTAAGACATTGTCCAGTTCGATTCTCAGCTAGAGCGTCTTCTGCATGGAGACATGCATGAATGGGCATACCTTCGTTGAAGGTTGTGCATCAGGCCTGGCAAGCCGGTACGTAAAAATCAACTGCCAATCATTAGCAGACTGGAGTTCTGCTGTGGCGACCCCTAACCGGGAAAAACCGAAAGACACAAATAAATTCTTGTAGATGTTTATTACTGGGATTATCCTTATCTTAGTCTGTTAATTTAGATCCCAAAATGTCAGATAAACCTTTTGGTTTCAAAAAGTGTGTTTGCTGTGGGAATAAGATGCCAAATGCTGATGCCTACAGTGAATGTTTCTACTGTTTAGGCCTTGCACATCTAGACACGGACTGTGACATATGTGCAGGATTTAATTCTTGGGCCCTTATTGACAGAAAGAGCAAACTTATTCTCAGGGGCCTTTTTCCTTCTAAGTCTTCTCCTACAGTTGCTGGTGCTCAACCCCCCAAGAAGCCTGACAGAAGAAGCGACTCTCTTTCCAAGCACAAAGAGATGTGTAAAAGGTCTCCTGATTGCTCTTCTGCTTCAACCTCAGCTCCTTCATCAGAGTCCTAGCCAAAGTTTTAAAAAAGTCAGATTCATCATTACTGGATCTGAAGCTCCAAGCTGAAAAATCCCCCTTGGGTCCATACACCCCCTTTGGTGTTGAAGCCTATCTCTTCCAGGCTTCCTTCTCCCTTTCTTGAGCAGTTGGCCAAAAGAATCTCTAGATCCTCTTCTATGGCCTTGTCTCTTCAATCCTGTATGAGCCTATCCTAAGCAGATGTGGAAATGATGAAGAGGAAGTTGCACAGTACGCAGATACAAATGGGAGTCCTTTCGTCTCCAACTCCCTCGCGACTTGAGAGCCTACCTTGAATCTCACCACCATTGATTCCTCCTTTTCTGATCCATTATTCAGTTTCAGAGCCTTTGGATCTGAAATTCTATGGGGGAGTCTTCCTCAGATCTGAAGATTCTTGTTTTTTCGACTCTGATGGTCCCTCAAAGTCAAACAGCACCAAGCATCTCGGAGCCAAAGTGTCGGCGTCAGCTCTGGGGCATTGGAGTCAACTCCGAAATTTTCAGAGCCATATCTTTCCTATAGAGCTTTGGCTTTAGATAGCTCAAATCTGACTCCCTCCTCAGGTGGCGTACTGACAGAGCAGCAGGGGCCGACGACTTGAGAAATTTCCCTGCCAGATCCATCAGTTTCTGTGTCCCTAGGCACTCTGCTATCAAGGTAGTGGAGAGGGTTTTCTCTATGCCTAGAAAACAGACATCCTTGCCCCCTTTGAATCAAACAGACATCCTTGCCTTCTTTGGATCAGGCACCTTTGCCTCATTCTGTTTTTTGCTCTGAGCCTCAATCATCCCTTATACTGGGATAGTTAGTCTGATCTAGCCTTCAGTGAAGCCATCAGGATATTATCTCTTCTGATACTTCCCAGAGCATCCCACTGAGGAAATCCCTTGGAAGAGAATATGCAAAAGGAGGTACTTAGATTCCCCACAGGTATGTCTCAGTCAGGACACTGATTTTGATGAGGGGGAGGGGTCCCCCAGATTATCTCCTGATGGTGTCTCCTTTGGAGACATCCTGGAGCTCCTTAAACAAAGAGATGGTTGGTCTCCTGATAATCTGTCAGTGTTTCTGGAAGCTTTCAGGTCTGGCCCATCTACCTCCTGAGTGACTCTCCTAGCCAATGAGCTTGTAGACCTGATCTCTCAGAGGGCATGGAAGGAACTGGACACCATTGAGCTAATTCATAAGAGACCAGATAAAAATCCTTGCACCTCCAAAAGACCATGTACATTGGAGTAAGGGAGTGCATTTTGATGCCATAGTTGTTACTGCAGCCATGAGAAAGGAACTGTTGGAACAGAATTCCTCTGTCCATTCTCATAACAGGGAGTCTAGGGTACTGGACAGGTTTGGGAAGCATGTCTATGCTTCAGCGACCTTAGGTCTTAGGTCACTGAATTATTTGGCCCATTTTACAAGACTTCAGAGAGATTCGATCAAGGAGCTTACCAAATCTCTCTCGGGTCCATGTCTTCTCAGGAAGGGAATAGAATCTCCTCACAGCTGGCTAACCTACATTCTATATCTAATCCATCTGTGAGGTTAATCTCACATGCAACAAAAGGTACATCACAGTCTGCAGGTTTGGGTATATCCATTAGGAGACAAGCCTGGATGCATTTGTGTGATTTTGTAGAACCATTTAAGTCTTCTTTCATCAATGTGCCTTTTCAGGGATCTTTGCTTTTTAGCCCCAAAGTGAAAGACACTCTCAAGGTGTGAACAAGAGGGAAACACCATGTCTGTTGTGGGTGTTAGTTTTTCTACCCCTCGATGACCTTTTTCTAGAAACCAATGAGGTGGTAGAAAGATGTGGTTTAAAAAGTTCCAGGGTCCTTTTCAGGAGTCACGTGGACTGCTATAGCACAAGACATAACCTTAAATACTCTCTATGCACTGTTAACATCAAGTCTGCACTAAAGCAGACAGCATTGGCCCGTATGTAAACAGAGGCAGCAGGACATGAAACAACTTTGTTTCAACTCCTATTTCTACATTTCAGTATGCTGTCTGCTAAAGTACACTCAACATTTTGAATTAAACTGCTTCCCTTAGAAAGGGAATGTGTAAAGATGTCAACCACACCCTACTACTTTACCAATTTTCAACGCAGTCACACAACACATTGTGTTTTTTTTTTTAACATTTTTTTTTCACTAACTAGTAGTACATGGAACTAGGATTGTGTCGGTGTGGTTCGGTTTCATTTATATAAATGTATGATTGCTTATGTCGTAAGTGATGGTTTAATAAAGATGTTTCATGTTTATAAAAGGGGGCAGGAATTAAATAATCTATGTAATGTTGCTTAGGTTATATGATATATAACAACATATGTGAAGTATAATATTTGTTAATGTTATTTTAATACAATTTGATTACTTTTGTATAAATGTAAATTTGCATATGTCACAAGTGATAATTCAATAAAGGTGTTGAAAAAAAAATTCTCCATTCATTACAAAGAATTGTGAACATATCTCCAATCACAATGAACTATTATGTGTTCTCAACATGGATGCCAAGCTTCTCCTCTCAAGCTGAATTTCTTGGCATCCGTGTCTAGAACACATTATATGTACATTATGATCAGTGACCTAATCATAATACTCTATATAATGCATTACTATTAATGCATAATACTCTATATAATGCATTAACATTTTATAAATAGTTAAGAATGATTAATACATTTTATAATAACTATTATGATTGCATTTATTAATTAAAATTAATAATGTTATTAATATAGTTAAATATAACTTTTAAAGCATTATGGTCTGAAAGCTGCTTATTAACAAGATCACTGATTCTGTGAATATTCCAATTCCTAAAGGATACAAGAAGAAAGAAAAAGTACTATTTGGAGCTTTTTAGGAATTAGGAGTTTATCAAAATTAGTTGAAATGGTGGAAGTTAAAAAAGGGTGATTGTGAGGTGGAGTTCAGGGAAGAGTTAAGACAGGCACTGGGTGGCAATGAAGAGTTACCGAATAGCTGGGTAACTACAGCAGAGCTAGTAAGGGAGACTGCTAGGAAGGTGCTTGGTGTGACATCTGGACAGAGGAAGGAGGACAAGGAGACATGGTGGTGGAATGAGGAAGTACAGGAGAGTATACAGAGGAAGAGGCTGGCGAAGAAGTGGGATTGTCAAAGAGATGAAGAAAGTAGACATGAGTATAAGGAGATGAAGCGCATGGCAAAGAGAGAGGTGGCGAAGGTTAAGGATAAGGCATATAGAGAGTTCTATGAGAGACTGGACACTAAAGAGGGAGAAAAGGACCTGTACCAATTGGCTAGACAGAGGGACAGAGCTGGGAAAGATGTGGAGCAGGTAAGGGTGCTAAAGGACAGTGAGGGAAACGTACTCACAAATGAGGAGAGTGTGTTGAGTAGATGGAAAGAGTACTTTGAAGGGCTGATGAATGAAGAGAATGAGAGAGAGAGAATGCTGGATGATGTGGGGATAGTGAATCAGGAAGTGAAGCAGATTAGCAAGGAGGAAGTAAGGGCAGCTATGAAGAGGATGAAGAATGGAAAGGCTGTTGGCCCAGATGACATACCAGTGGAAGCATGGAGGTGCTTAGGAGAAATGGCAGTGGAATTTTTAACCAGATTGTTTAATGAAATTTTGGAAAGTCAGAGGATACCTGAGGAGTGGAGAAAAAGTGTTTTGGTACCTATCTTTAAGAATAAGGGTGATGTGCACAGCTGCAGTAACTACAGAGGGATAAAATTGATCAGTCACAGCTTGAAGTTATGGGAAAGAGTAGTGGAAGCTAGGTTAAGAAGGGAGGTGATGATTAGTGATCAGCAGTATGGTTTCATGCCAGGAAAGAGCACTACAGATGCAATATTTGCTCTGAGAGCATTGTTGGAGAAATACAGAGAAGGTCAGAAGGAGTTGCATTGTGTCTTTGTGGACTTAGAGAAAGCATATGACAGGGTGCCTAGAGAGGAGCTGTGGTATTGTATGAGGAAGTCGGGAGTGGCAGAGAAGTATGTAAGAGTGGTACAGGATATGTACAAGGGTAGTGTGACATTGGTGAGGACTGCGGTGGGAGTGTCAGATAAGGTGAGATTACATCAAGGATCAGCTCTGAGCCCTTTCTTATTTGCAGTGGTGATGGACAGGTTGACAGATGAGATTAGACAGGAGGCCCCGTGGGCTATGATGTTTGCAGATGACATTGTGATATGTAGTGAGAGTAGGGACCAGGTTGAGGAAACCCTGGAGAGGTGGAGATATGCTTTAGAGAGGAGAGGAATGAAGGTCAGCAGGGCTAAAACAGAATATATGTGTGTAAAGGAGAGGGAGGGTAGAGGAATGGTGAGGATGCAGGGAGTAGAGCTGGTAAAGGTGGATGAGTTTAAGTACTTGGGATCAACAGTTCAGAGTAATGGTGAGTGTGGAAGAGAGGTGAAGAAGAGAGTACAGGCAGGGTGGAATGGGTGGAGAAGAGTGTCAGGAGTGATTTGTGACAGACGGGTACCAATAAGAGTGAAAGGGAAGGTCTACAAGAGGGTAGTGAGACCAGCTATGTTATATGGGTTGGAGACGGTAGCATTGTCGAAAAGGCAGGAGTCAGAGCTGGATGTGGCAGACTTAAAGATGTTAAGATTTGCACTGGCTGTGACTAGGATGGACAGGATTAGGAATCAGTATATTAGACGGTCATCTCAGGTTGGACAGTTTGGAGACAAAGCAAGAGAGGCGAGATTGCGTTGGTTTGGACATGTGCTGAGGAGGGATGCTGGGTATATTGGGAAAATAATGCTAAGGATGGAGCTGCCAGGTAAGAGGAAAAGAGGAAGGCCTAAGATGAGGTTTATGGATGTGGTGAGAGAGGACATGCAGGCGGTTGGTGTGAAAGAGTATGATGCAGAGGACAGGAAGAAATGGAAACAGATGATCTGCTGTGGTGACCCCTAACGGGAACAGCCGAAAGAAGAAGATGATGATGATGAGTTGACTAGTTGAGGAGTACAGGTGGGTCTCCTATGCCTGACGTATGGGGGCTTCACATGCATAAACAGTTTATTTCATGTTGTTTTTATTTTCATAAAATGTTATTTTGGTCTGTTTCATTTGAAAAAATTACTTAATCAAAAGCCTGTTTACATAAACCTTATATACCCCCCCCCCAAAAAAAAAGGAAAGAAAATCTTTCAACACATAGTAATGAGATATAATGTGTAAGACAAAAGAAAAGATATACCATATAGGAGCAGGAGAGCATAAAGCTATTTCCTTACTTTGAACCTTTCTAGGATTCTGTGATTCCCATGAAGTAGGGATTTTGAAGAACTTCTTTTACCATTAGGCATTTTTATGAAGGATATTACTCTCTGTATGTTAGTATGTGAGCAAGTTGGAATCTGGCCTAGTTTTCTCTCATTTCTAATGGGATCCACTCATGAATGAGTGGTGGTGTTCCTGCTGGTATACTTGGAGGACATTTTAGAGTCTATTAGTTTTGTGCATTGCTTATTCTATACTGAAGTGACAGACACAGGGAGAGTACTTTTGTTGGGACAGGAGAACTCACTTCCAATCATGTCAAGAGAAGAAAACATAAGGGTGCCATGTACTTGCCATAGACAAAACAAAAGTGGCATGATTGATATGACATACCTTTCTGTATTATCTCATTATTTGTTTATTTATTTATTTGACATTTGTTTACCATGCAAATCTGACTGGGCGTCTGCCCATTTTCAACAGAGGCCCGGGAGATAACCTCCAAGACAGTTAGTAAAAATTACAATAGTTGCATAGATTAAATTAACATAATACATGGTGATGTAGAACATTGCATATGTATCAGGAAAAATCACTTTTACATACACAGTCAGTACAAACAATACCATACAACTACAATCACTTTTACAACTGTTAGATAAATGGTCTTACTTAATAGCAACATACAGTGTATTTAAAAGGTGACTATCTCTGTAAGTCAATTAAAACTAGCAATGATACAGGCAAACTTCTACAAATATATAATAATGTGAGCAATTTTGTAAAGGTGATTTTATTTTATGGGACTTGCTGAGAGGACAGGAAATAGAGCAGAAGTAAAATCAGTTGTGATAGCTAGTCATTAGAGAGTAAAGTGTGGGGTAGGCATGATGAGAAAGCACAAGGAAAAGCAAGGTTATGAGATGGTATAATGGTGAGGAGGGTGCAGTCTGAAGTGGGTGAAAAGGGTTTAGTTAAACAGAAGGAAGTAGAGTAGGGAGCTGAGGAAATGAGAGTACAAAAGGTTAGTTATACAAATTGAAAGAATTAAGTATCTATAAGAAGGAAATGAATGAGTAGATTTCTGCTTTGGTGAAGGGGGGAGACTCGGGAAAAAAAATAGTATAGTTCAATATGATGGTTAGTGAGGGAAGAATTCTTACAGCAACACTAGCACTAGTTCATATGTACAGTGTCAGAATAGACTAATTCACTGCATTGATTTATTCCTTTGCACAAATACTGCCGATTACTGTTTCCAGAAACAGCATCCATTTGTACATATATATATATATATATATATATATATATATATATATATGTGTGTGTGTGTGTGTGTGTATATATATATATATATATATATATATATATATATATATATATATATATATATATAAATGTATGTGTGTGTGTATGTGTTTATATAGGCTCCTTGCTGGTTTTTTATTTAGTTTACTAAATTCTGTTATTTCCAGACTGTGTTGTTTAATTTAGATTAGGTTAGTTTAGTTTAATTTAATTTAATAGTTTCTGTCTGTCATGTCCAAGCTGCATCCTGTGAGACCTCCTATTTCTTTCCCTCCCACAGTATGTCTAGCACTGCCTCTGAAAACATCTATATATCCTATTTCAGCATTGTAAAACTTTATATTTTTTCACAAAACGGTTTAAACACAGTGTTAGCTCTGTTAACATATCTCTTTGCTGTTTAGTTTAGTATGTCTCAGACTGTGGATGTATGAACTGATTTGCTCCTGCTGTGACCCAGAGGTGTAGACTCCTACAGTCTTTGCCTTCACCTCATTCCCCTGCTACCCCACCCCTCTTTAAATCTGTACTGCTGTCAGCATCCAGATTCAAAAGTCCTTCTCTCCTTCCACCTAAAGGTACCTGTAATTATTACAGAACTGCCACAAATATCTATATAATATTTCACTTAGTTCCATACTCATTAAATTACCTGCATAGATCTAGAGTGCAGTAGTTGCACCATGTAATAACAATACTTTCTATAACTAATAGATATTAGATTATACTTATTTAAATATATTTAACATAAAATCATAAAAATGCATATAAAGACGCATTTCGGACTACTTTCTGCTAATCTTTATTTAAAAACATAGACTGGACTTATTTTAGTCTTACTTTATCCTATGTTACACTCTGTGACAATGCCATCATTTAAGACTCCTCTCCAGACTAATAAGCAGACTACATATTTATTCTTCTACTATAGTATGACACATTACCTCCAACCTTTCCATCAGTCAACCTACTATAACATACTGTGTTTTATTATACAATTTTACACCTCTTGACTGGAAAAACATAAATGCATTGATCACAGTGAGTCTTTTCCTCTACACTTACCTCATATTTTAACAAAATTGCCTACACTATCATTACAAAGTCCACAAATCCCATACCTATCAGCCCTTTTCCAGTATCATTTCCACATTACTCTGTGTCAACAAAAGGTTCTCCTCTGATCACCTTTTTCTTTTTTTAATTAACTAAAACATCTACATTCAGAACTATACACTACATCTTTTTAAAATAAATGCAATGAAATTTCTCAAATGCCACTTCAAAATAATCTCTATTGTTCTTATTCTTTTAATTAGAGGCAACAGTCATACCTAATCAGACATACTAACCAAAAATATAAAATGGTACATAACACAATTGTTTGTTGTCTGTTAAATGTTGGTAGAATAAACAATAAATTAGACTAAATTGAGACTTTCCCAAACTGTCATCCCTAGGTCATTGTAGCCCTCACTGAGTCCTGGTTAAAAATGATAGTCCCAGCATTCATTGCTTCTGTCCTTGTTATAATTGCACCTTTGATGCAATGTCAGCAAGGTGACCTGGAGGAATGACACTAACACTTTATATGTCCAACCTAATTGTAATAATGGTTGCCCAGGCTAGTTCCACTCAGACGGTGATGCAAGCTGATCTGTAGTTTCATAAACATTAACAAATAATAAAAACACTTGAAGGAAATAAGGCTCCAGGCGAAAATT
This sequence comes from Protopterus annectens, assembly GCF_019279795.1. NCBI lineage: Eukaryota > Metazoa > Chordata > Ceratodontiformes > Protopteridae > Protopterus > Protopterus annectens. The sequence goes on from NC_056750.1 coordinate 540,691,280, forward strand.
CTGATAGTTTAATGAGGTATATTAACAAATAATAGCCAGATTTATATTGCCCAAACCTACTTACTTCCTGTTTTATATCTTGCAAAATGCCAACAACTTATAAACACACTGATCTCCACAAGCCCTAATTATAAGAATTTCATAGAAATGGGATACTTTAAATTAACCTTTTTATAGGTTCATAGGTAAGTACTAGGCTATCTGCCCGAGGACATCTATAAGCCTAGCCAGAATGTGTTGGCTTTCGCCACCCCCTTAGATTAGTTCCCTGTACATCTGTCCAGCAGAGCCATTAGTTCCCTATGTCTCTGTCCAGCAGAGCCACTGCAGTGATCCCCGGGGTAAATTTTCTGTTTCCCATCCACCCGTCAAGGTTACTCTTGAAGAGTGTTAGTGAGGGGCTCTGCCTAATGTAGACTGGAATCCTATTCCAAAGCATGGGGAGTCTCTGGGACAGGACTGTATCCCTCTAGCAAGTCCTATTTATCATTGTGGTGAGGTTTAGATCCCTAGAGTGTGTGGCTCTTGGGGATTTATTTTTTTTAGGTGGAGCATGTCCATCAATTCTGGGTTGGACATGGCCTTGTATGTCAGGCAGCGATCACCTCTGAATAAGCGGTATACAACCAAGTACAGCTGGAGTTTCTTCAGTCAGGCTGCATAGGGCATATGTTTGAAGCCAGTAATCCTCTTGGTGAGGTACTTCTGTGGTCTTTCCAGCTGTTACAGGTGCCTTGTAAGGTACATCTTAATATGGCATTGTACTCTATGATGAGTCTGATGAGTGATGAGTAGAGGGCACAATAACCTCTTTTGTTCTACATGCAAACCCTTTTGTGATTATGTGGGCCACATAGAAGGATTTTCTAACCACATTGGCAATATGATTATCAAAGGAGAGATTACTATCTACTTGGGTCCCCAGATCCCTTATTACATTTTCTGTATTTAGGGGACTACCACATATGTGGTAGTTCATGGGTACTTTGTTTTTTCCAAAGGGGATGACTATGCACTTTTTGGCATTTAGCTTGAGGCCATGATTTTGACACCAGGTATCCATCTCAGTGAGACCCTTCTGGAGGATGTCGGTATCAGCTGGAGAGTCAGTTATGGCCCCCAGTTTGCAGTCGTCTCCGAACTTGGTCAGCCATAGTCCTCCTGTGCTTGCCTGTACCTCTGAGAAGTATATACCGAGCAGGAGGGTTCCCAGGACTGAGCCCTGGGGGACGCCACTTGTAACTGGTTTAGAGTCGGACCTAGAGCCTGCAACTCTCACCGTGTGGGTTCTATCCATGAGCCAAATGGCAACCCATCTCGTGACATAGGGGTTTATGTTCAGGCTAGTGAGCTTGTCTATAATACCAGAATGGGGAATGGTGTTGAAAGCCTTTGCTAGGTCTTGATAGGCTGTGTGAACCTCCTTTCCCTCGTCTAAAGCCTTGGTAACTGTCTCAAAGAAGTCCACCAGGTTTAGGAGGCATGATCTGCCCTTAACAAAGCCAAACAGGGTAGGGTCCAATGTTTGAAGGTTCCCAATGTCTCTGTTAATGAATTCCATGATAATGTGCTCCATAGCCTTGCAGACCAGGCTAGTCAGGCTTATAGAGTGATAGTTCCCAGGGTCTGTTGTGGCTCCACCTTTGTGGAGCAGGATAACTGTTGCTGTGCACCACTCTATGGGTACATAGCCTGTAGAGAGGCTGAGTTTGAACAGTGTGTTTAGGTGAGGGGTTAGTTCATTTTGGAGCTCATGTAAGACACAGCCTGGGACATCGTCTGGTCCCATTGATGCTGTATTTTTGGCTTTCGATAGGGCTGTTTTAACCTGTGTGTCAGTGATTGCTGGGGCACTACATTCTTCTGGTATGGTTATGGGTCCTTTAGGGGTGAGAGGGGGGGTGAAGTTTGCACTAAACCTGTCTGTCAGAATGTTGGCAATGTCATTCGGTTCAGTGTATTTTGTGTCATTCTGCACTAACTCAGAGCAGATCTGAGAGTTTCCACTTAGGTTCTTGACATAGCTAAAGAACGCTTTGTAGTTATCTTTGGAGTCCTTGACAATTTTTCTTTCAAAGCTAGCCTTGGATGATTTTATGAGGGATCGTAGTTTCTTGCTGATACTGATCAGGGATGTCTTTCCTTCTTGGGATTTTACTCTTTTCTGCACTAGTTTCCTCCTTCTATTGTATAGCTTGTTTATGGCAGGGGTCCACCAGACTGGTTTCCTTTTCTTGGAGGAGTGAGTCTTGGTTTTGCTTGGGATAGCATGATCCATGCATTCTTGCAGGTGCTCATAGAGTGCCTTTGTAAGGGATTCAGAAACTTGGATAGTGTTGTCCTTTAGCATGGGGGCTGTGAATCTTTCCACCTCGGTCTTAAGTAATGTGAAGTTTGCTTTTGAAAAGTTTTTCGCTGTGGTTTCCTTAATTGGGGGTTGGGGTGGTATGTGGATATCCAGAGTGATGAGTCTATGGTCTGATCTAACCAGCGAGGGTTTGACCTCCAGTGTAGAACACCGGTCGCCTATGTTGGTGATGACCAGGTCCAATGTGTTGTCACCTCTGGTAGAGGTGTTGACCAGTTGATCCAGGGCATTTGAGTTTATAAATTCTAGGAAGCGTTGGGTAAGGGAGTTAGTACTTGAGTAGTTCTCCCAGTTAATGTTTGGGTAATTGAAATCACCCAATATTAGGGCGTTTGGGAGGACCTTCATATTTTCCAGTGTCTCCAGAAATGGGAAATAGGGGTCCTAGGTCAGGGTGGGTGATCTGTAGCAAGCTACAACTGGGATTGCAGTTTTGCCTATTGTTAGTTGCACATGGATGATCTCTGTGGCATTGTGCTGTGCCACTAACTTGGAGGTGTGGGTATCCTTGATGAATATGGATACACCCCCACCTTTTGTGTTTCGGCCCGGGTTCTGTGGCCGAAAAGTATGGTATGAGTTATAGCCTGGTAGTGCTAGGATGCTGTCTGGAGCCTTAAACCAGTTTTCTGTTACTGCACAGATATCGATATTCTCCATACTAAGGAGTGCCTCAAGTGCATGCATTTTGAGGTTTAGACTTCTGGCGTTGAGTAGCATTACCCTCAGTTTTTGGTTACTTGTGCTATTTTTAGTGGTTGGTTTATCTTTTGTGCCTTGCCTAAAAAAGGCATTATAGGGGCGGCAAAATCCTTGGCCATAAAGCCTAAGGGTGACAGGTGCAAGCCATCTCTTGCGAAGCAACGTGGCTTATCGAGCATGTCATCCCAGGTGGACAGATACTGGATCCCCTTTAAATGACACCAGAAACTTAGCCACTTGTTGAAATTGATCATTTTTTTCTTTATACTGTGGCATCATTCTTGGTGAGGGCAGGATGCTACTCAGGGTCAGGATCATACTGGCCTGGGCTACATGATCAGAGAGCTCTTCCATGTCTCTTTTCATATAGTCCAGGGAGGTACATCTCAGGTCATTCACACCAACATGGACAATGACAGAGTCATATTTGTACTTGTTCTGGAGTGACCTGAGTGATTGTGTTATATGGTGGATCCTGGCACCCAACAGGCAGCTAACTGTAACCTTCTCCTTGTCCAGCCTAGTTAGTGGGACATCAGTGTGCCTGACTATAGAGTCACCTATTACTAGTGTGTTGGGTGTGTTATTTTGCCTTAAGGGCTGTGATTGCATGGCACACTGATTATGTGAAGTATGTGTTTAATGGTTTGTGATGGGGTGTGGAGGTTGCTTGAGTGTCTGCTTTGGAGGTCTCTGTTGCTTTTGCAGATTTTTATTTAGAGCCTCCGAGTATGTTTTCGTGTATTTATGTGTATTATTTGCCAGTGTTGGTTTAGTAGGTCTATGTGAGAATGGTGGAAAGTTGCAAGTATTTTCCTATTCCTCGACTGTAAGTTCCAGTCTTGGGTTGAGAGAGCTTTGCCTCCAGTTTGGCTGTATAATTGCATCTCTTGCATATATTAGTGTTTGGTGGTAGGAGGAGAGGTTTGTCTGTGTACATGAGGCAGTTGTAACTGTGTCAGAATGCCCAGATTCAAGAGCTGGACTGAAGAGTACACCTGAAACTGCCCTTTGGACATGCCTGAATAGGTAAACTGAGCTTGATTAGCTAGTAGGGACAAATAGAGAGTCTTGTCCTTCTGGACAGTATGGGGGGGGGGGGTCTAGTGCTTGGGTTAATTAGTGCTTGCTATGAGTTTTGAGCAAGTGCTGGGCTGTGAAAGGAATGGTTTGAGTGTTTAAGTTGAAAGTTTGTGTAGTTCCAAGGGAAAAATTGAAGAGCAGACTTCGTGGAGCTGGAAATAGTTTAACCCTAGCTAACTGGCACTGCCTGGCTCGCAAAACCGCACAAATGCGTTTTTTATAGCAGGGAAATGAAAGAGATAGAAATTAACCCAAAATAGCCAATAAACTACTAACTTCTGGGCTACAGCAAGCAAGGCGCACAAATTTCAGAAAGAAACAGATCAAATAAGCAGGCACAATAACCTTTAACCAGAAATTCCCAGCTCAGAAGGGCAGAATCTAGCCTCTCCTCCCACAAGAGTGCAGACTACAAACCTTCTTAATGTAAAAATAACTGGCCTGAAGCACAAGTGCTTAAACCAGAACTAATGTGCTTTTAGAATAACACACACTGAGCCTTCATTCAGCAATTCCCAACTTAGAAGGGTGTAAGCTACCTGTCCTGCCACAACAGTGCAGTCCACAAACTTTCTTAATGTAACACAACTGGTTTGAAGCCCAAGTGCTTAAACCACAAGGCTTAGAATAACAGTTACAATTTAATCAGGCTGCTACCAAGCATAATAACTGCAGCAGAATAATGCAATTTAAGAAGAAGCACAAACAAAATAAGGTAATAAAGTGGGAAGAAACACAATTACAGTAAAAGCAGATGAATAAAGGTCAATTTTTTATATATATAACAATAGAAAACGAGCAAACTGATTTAAACAAATTACCCAATTAACCAGTAAAAAAACTCAAAACTGAGCCATGTTCCAGCAGTCTTCAATCTGACAAGTTCTAACTGCACACTCCAGCCACTAGGGTGCAGGGGAACCTTCTCCAAAAAAGATGGCCTGGATTAGTGCTCAAGTTATACAAACAAAGCTAGATTCAGCAGGCCTGAATCTAGTCTATTCTACAGCAGACAAGGTGCACCAATATCAGAAAAACAGTTCAAATGAGCAGGCACGGTAAGCCTTTAACCAGAAATTCCCAGCTCAAAAGGGTAGAATCTAGCCCCTCCTCACACAAGAGTGCAGACCACACCCAGTGTGTAAGTTCCAAAAAGACAATGAAGCTACAATATATACAAAATCACATTTAACCAATCATCCACAAGCTAGACTATTAATCTACTTACTTTGCATTTTCAAAAAAAATAAATAAAAGCAAACAGTACATTCATAAGGAAAGGTCAAAGCTGTGGGCTTGTCCTAGGCCAAACAATCTGCTCTAAAAGCAATTATTCCCAATGGTAGCATTCCATATATTATACTCCTTGAGTTATGCTCCACAGGCTATACACCATAGGTTACCATCTATGCTATTCTTTCTTCAAATGAACGTCTACAATTTAGTCTTGTATTCTACTGTTTTTTACTATAGTATTTGGTAATTAAGACTTTGTGATGTGGCTAAATGTTGTGAGAATATTTTCTGATTTTGTACTGAAGTACACATTTTGAGGACATATTTAAAGGCATATACACATTTTCTTTAACCAGCATGTTACAAATGACATATGGGAATACAAGAAAAAATAGACTTAGAATTCATCCAACTAATAAAGATCTGACTCATCCTACTATGAAGACATGATGATGACATTGATATACGCATTTCAATATTCTTAAATATATATCAGCACATCCAATATTGTCTGTTTTCATCTGTTTCAAACATATAGGTTGTTGGATCCAACCTCGGCACTGACTATGAAGCTTCTTCGGATCCAGATCTCTGACTCCTCTCCTTCTGTTAATTCTCTGCACTCCACCTTAGCTGCTCAGGTTTCACTTGCCACTTGAAGTCATAGGATGTATGAAAGTGCTCTCTAAGTCAATGGACATATGAAAGAGCTCTCCTACAGTGCTTTGTATTTTTTGTGGTTCAAAGCTAATTCCTCTCCTTCCTATTTCTAAAGAGTTATTGTTGTAGCTTTATAGTTAGGTTACTGGCACTGTTGTTGCACTTCTGTCTTCTTCTTCTTCTGTTTTTCTGGCCTTTGGGCCACAGTCTGTTATAGTGTTTGAAAAGTTAATAATAGTAGTAGTATGAAAGTACAACTTTGTGTTCTGGATAACTCATTTTTTCCTTCTAGGATTTTTTCTGTCTCCATTTTCACCATGTCTGAATCCTCCAGATTCAAAAAAATGTTCAAAATGTGGGCATAAACCCCCACCCCAGGATCCACACTCTAAGTATCTGTATTGCTTAGGCACTGCATATCTGCTGCCTTTAGTGCTAGAGCCCTTCAGACTAGAAAGGACAAGTTAGTTCTCAAAGGGCTCCTTCCAGCACAGACAGGGGCTACTCCTTCAGCCTCTTCTTTGTCCCCTTCAAAGAAATAAGATAGGCCTAAACCTAAGGATAAGTGGCAAGGGAAAGAAAAGGAGGCAGATAACGAAAAGGACAAAAGGAAAAAAGAAAAGAGCAGATCTCCAATCAAAACTGCCAAAAAACACTCTCAGGAGCCAACATCTTTGCTCAGGCCCAACCTGCAAAGTGCTCAAATATCAAATCAAATTATCCCTCTGCTCTGATCTCCTTCTCCAAGAGCTAGATACTCCCCGGAACCATTTAATCCCAGATTGCACTCCCCTATTCTTCAGGAGAGGAGGTACTCCAAATGACCAATGGTGGTGTCCTCTACTTGTTCATCTCAAAGTCTAATGGAGTTCAATGCTGACAGAATGAAGAGAACATTTTTGAGGATACAAATCCAGCTTTTGGTTATCCTGGTACCATCCTCTGGGAAGGTACCAAGTACTGGCCATCATACCTCTCCACTTCCTGAATCCGTACCAATCCACCCTTTGGGTCAGGTGTTATTGGATATGATAGGAACTAGAGCACCTTTGTCGGCACTGGAGCTGCTGACAGTTTCAACTCTGACTGCTTCCCTCTCTCTTTTGACAACAATGCCATCAGGTTAAGAGGAGACTCTGAGCCAAAGCTTCAGGTGTGAGTTCTGGGCGGGGGGGGGGGGGGGGTGAGATGACACTGAGATTCTTGTAGTCATCTTTCCCACTTGGGGCTTCAACCCCAGATATGTTGGACCCAAGATCAGCTTCAGGGCTGGAAGTCATCAGTGCCAAGGGTTCACTTTCTTCCTCAGATCAGAGGGAATCCTCAGTGCTAGTGGTGGCTTCAGCCTTCAGCCTTCAAGGGTTTTGGCAAGTTTCAAAGATAATATGTCACCAACCAGTGTGGATCTGTTGAATCCCAGCCAGGATTTGCTTCTCCCCATCATCTTGTCTGACAGGAGCAGCCATTTCCAAAGGCTTCTGAAAAGATCTGCTTTGTCATTTCTCCTTCCAATTCAGAAACTTCTGTTGCTCTCCCAGAAGAACCTAATATAAAACAGAAGTGCAAACATAAGCACATAGACTCTTCTCTGGAGTCATTCACTGAAGACACTAATTTAGAAGAAGGGGAGGGCTCATCTTGCTCCCTCTCTGAAGATGTCACCATTGGAAATACACTTGAATTGATGAAGAGGAGAGGGAAGTCATATGACTGCACAGAGTGGGGAAGATAGCAGTCTTCCCCAGCCCACAGTTCTGTCACTTTGCTTCACAGCCATACAAGTCCTACTTCACCCATCACCACCAGCGAGGTTAGTTATTTGTCTTTTAGGCCTCATGGTTTCAACAATTCTTATGGTTCCTCTAACCAGATAATGCATGACAGTACTGCAATGGACTTTAGCAGTACAATGGTCTCAGTCCATTCATCCTTTGCATGCAAGAATTTGAATTACTGAAGTTTGCAGATACCACATTGCCTGGTGGCTAAAGTCTCTGACTGTAACTGAGGGTCATCTGTTCCAATCAAATTCGCTGGTTGCAGTAGTAACCATGGATAGCTCCCTCTCTTTTGACCATCATTTAGTAACAGCTGCATAAATCTATGACTAAGCCTCCGGGTAACTGAACCCACATCAAAGTTTTTTTTAGAAAGCCAAATAAGAGTGGGCTTTGAAAAGACTGGGACAGTCATTAAGGATACAAATGATTTTTTGAAGCAACTGTATGACTGGTCTGTGAATGTGAATTTTACTGATTGTATTTTTGTAACTATAGATATGGATTCACTATTCACTGTAATACCTAATGACACTGGAGTTTCTTGCATGAAATAATATTTGTTAGATTTTACTGAGTACCATCAAATGTATATTAATCTGCTATGTGACTTATTACATATGGTTTTGTCGAATACTGCGTTTTTATTTCAAAAACAACTTTATGCCCAAAAAGAGGAGTAGCAATGGGCACCCCCATTGCTAACAGTTATGCAAATAATGTTATGTTTATATGGGAATAGAATTTTATTCCATCCACAGATAATGGTTTAGTGAGGAATGCTATTTTTAACTGTAGATTTGTGGATGATTTGTTTTTAATATGGAGAGGTAGTGTTTTAATATGTTTTATGAATATTTATCCTCCACATGTTACTTTTTATGTTTTAAAAAAACAATATCAACTGAGAGTATTGACTTTTTGGACATAACAGTGTTTAGAGACATCAGCAATATTTTTAAATACTCATTTATATAGAAACCCAGCTAAGAGAAATGCATATTTGCATCGTGACACTATGCACCCACAGTTTATGTTTGACAACATAGTTAGGAATCAACTTTATAGAGTTGCAAAGCTGAGCACGATTGATGAGAACATGCAGATGCAGCTACATAACACTGTTGTAGAGTTATGTTAGTAGAGATTAAAATAAGTGGAAAGTACTAGAGATTTGTGAGGATGTTAAGAGCTGTAGATCTATCACAGCTAAGCCACTGTTTTTAGAAGCTAGCCAAGAGGTACTAGGGAATAAGTGTCCACAGGGTGCGTGTTAACATATAATCAAAATACTGCCAGTGTTAAGAAAATCATTGAGAAATATTGGCACATCTTACATGATATACCAGAACTACAGATGGCAGCCAGTGAGAGACCATGCTTCAGTTATAAGAATAATCGAAGTTTGAAGCAAGTTGTTATGTTATAAAGAGCAGACATATATCTAGGAATAATTAAGAATGGTACCTCTGAATGTGGCAGATGTACTTTTTGTAGTTTCATGTGTTGTGATAAATACTTTACTCATCCAGTTTCTTGTTTAGACTTAATGCATATGGTAATTGTGAACCTAGAAATGTTGTCTGTCTGGCTAAATGAGTTGCATGTCAAGCATTTTATGTGGGTAAAATTAACCAGAGGTTAAAAGATCATATCTGCAACCACCTGTCTGAGATTAAAAAAGAAATAGTTGCAAATGCTCTATATAAACACATTAGAGACAATGGCTCTGGACATAGTTTTAAATTTTCAATTTTAAGAGTAGTTGACAATAATATATGTGGAGGTAATATTAATGATTTTACTGAAAAGGAAGAATTTAATTGGATTTTATGTTTGGGGGCACATATTTTGCCTGGTTTGAATAGCTATGTATCTTTAAAGCCTTTACATAAAGAGAAACACAAACAAGCCTAATTGTTATTATGTGACCCACTTTGATATTATATAAATGGTAGGTGGGATTTTTTTGTATTTTTTGTCTGATATGCCTGAAGATGCCTTGTTTAGGGTGAAAGTTTTTACTAGCGGTTTTAAAAGTTGTTTGAGACTAATAAACTTCTTCATTACCAGGTGCTTGTGGTTCCAGTGACTTCTGTTTTACTTGTTTGTTTTTATTTTTGTAGCCAATGGATTTACTTGCATACTGGCTGTATTTTTCCTGCCTCCATATAATAAGAAAGACCCCACAGCTTCCTAATCAAACAGATCACAGGCTTAAAGTCCCTGAGATACCAAGAGAGACTGAAAAGCTCTGTTCCTTTATTCAGTGTTTTACAATATTTTGATAGATCAACAAATAAATAAAATATGATGGAGGGACAGGTTTATAACCCACTGCTTCCCAAGCATTTGGAATAAACTTTTAACTGCATGTTAAGCAGTGTGGCTCACTATCTTCCTTAAGCATAAGCTAGATGACTGGATGGGTATCCGCATATTTACTCCAGTATGTCCCTCCTGGGGAAAGGGGGTGCTGCCTGAGGGAGGGTACTGAGAAGGCAAGAGCAGTCATGAGTCTCATTGGCCTTGGAATATCTACGAATCTATAATCTACAAATTTGAATCATTTATCACTAATTACTGAAGGCAAAATGTCCATGTGCATTGTTTGCACATGATGCCTACATTGTCTTTGCAGTACTATCTACATAAAATACAGCTGTTATTCATCTTCAAGTTAGGTGAACCTTGACAGTTTTAAAAAAAGTTTGCCAGCCTCCTGGAGAAGTAATCATTGATGGAAATTTCTTATTGGTTTACTCCCTAGTGGCTTCATGCTTGTGGGTCAGAGAGAGAATACATTCCACTCTTTTGCTTCATCAGGACATGACACATGACCTAGAGGATGCAAGTATGCTTGGGGAGTGCTAATGTAACATTAGAGTAATTTTTTGTTTCTTTCATTGCTCATTTTTAAATGAACACCTAAGGAAGAGATTCATAAGAACACAATATCAGTAACAAGGCAGGTTTTCCAACTATACTTGATCTTTAAAGACCATAACAAATAAAACATTATGAACTGTACACTAATTTGAAAACCCGGGGTTCTGGCAACACCATCATTTAAATCCCTAATTAAACATGGACACATGGAAAAAGGCAAAAAGCAAAATTCATTGTCTGCTTTTCTGGGCCTGAAAATCAAGTTTTATCCCTTCCAATGACAGATATGTCATTGGCAAAGATGATTTTATGTCATAACCTGAATGGAGCCTTCGTTAATTTATTCAATTTCAAGTGAAAATCTTAAGAATCTTCAGACTCTGTGTAATAAGATCTGTAGATTCATTACTGGCTCACCCTGAGCAAACTGACTACCTGTCAGACAAAGGAATGATCTGTTACTGGGTTAACTACTTTTTAAAATATTTAAACCCACCTTTGCTTCCAAACATACACAAAAAAGCCAAGTTGCAATCTTATAACACATGTACATCAGGTTCTACACTGCAAATATAACAAACAAGGTTATCTTATGTAAATCACTGTTTTTCCAATGCCTTAACTATATTAACCTCTCACATCAATTTTCTGTATTAATTTAGTTTACACCTATAAAAAGCTGTCTACTGCAAATGCTATACAACAGGAAGCATTACTTGAATATCTCATGTCTCCAACCTTACCTTCAAACTTTGTTTATGCCTTAAGTTTCATTTCAGGCAACATGAATTAGAGTTTTCTCAATCTAAATTTGTGAAACTGCAAATGTTATAATTATATTGTACCAAAGTTGTCAGAGTTCTATTCACAATAATGCATGTGGAGATGTAGTTTTGTATTAGACAACAGTATACTTTTTATTTATAATCATATATTACTTGCCTGTTAATCTTTTTTATTTATCCATAGTGCATGTCTCTATTTGATATGCTTGTTTTATCTATTTATTTATTTATTTACTAAAGTAAATATTACAGTATAAAGATGATTTTTCCTTCCCCAAATGGTTGACCATCAAGCCCTCTCTACTGGTCTAATGCTTCCACATGCAAATCCCACCCCAGTGGATTCCCAGCACTTCCTTCACCAGGAAGGTCTCCCTTTTAGAGGTTCTGTTCCATGGTGGGTCTCCCCCCCCTTTCTTCTGCAGGGTCCAAGATCTAGATCCCCACTAGGCAAGCAAGTGAGATAGGCTCAGAAGATGAGCCATCATCCATCCGATGAGGGACATTTCTGCTGGCTTAACTCCCTGGCCTCCCCATGTTGACTTGGAAGGGCTATGAAAGGCTACTCTGAGCACATGCCCCACCCTCCCAACTGTAGAGTAGACATGTCTACTCTACTCTCAAGTTCCTGTCCCCTTTTTCAAGTCTCACAAAGTGATATCCAGCACTGCTCTCCCCCACCCCCAGATAAGCACATCCATCAAGCTTGCCACTCTGTCAGATACCCGAGTTGCTACCCAAACTTGGGATGTCGTGGCTCTAGTTAGGGATTTATCTCTCTATGCCATCAGATTGACTGTTTCAGTGCAAAGAGAATTGGTTGTTTATAAATGTTTCATGTCACCTAGCAGTTTAAAAGGTACAAATGTAGAACCTAAAACATTAGGCTTCTATATTGGGAGCAAAACATTTGTCCAGTTATTATAAGCATTTAGACATTTTCCTTTATATGCTGCCTGATGTAACTGTGAGCCATCAGCCAAAGGTGTCATCAGAAGAGCTGGAATAAGTAGCCAGATTGGGACAGGGAGTGATATTTTTGATGCCACATAAACATTCAGTCCAATTATCACACCTGAAGATAATTTGAAACAAGGTTGGGAACATGATAATGGTAACGAGACAAAGGAAAGAATTGAAGTAGCTCAAGAATGATATACAAATTGAATCAACCCATTACTGGAAAGGGATACTTATCATCTATTTATAAAACAAACAAAAAAATAAAAATGCATAATAATGACAAAATATGGAATTATTATAGATCAGTTAATGGACATGTGCCAAATGACAGAGATAAAAAACTAATTCTTCTCTCTCCAAAGCAGACATCACATTCATTACATTGGAGACTTTTTACATGGCAATTCATACACAGATCTTATGTAACCCCTCATAAAATGGAACTCATGTTTAAGAAAAATATTGGCTGCTGGAGATGTGATTTATCAATAAAAGCAGACTGGCAACATATGTTCTACGAATGCCATTTGATTAAACCATATTGGGATAAAATAAATTATTTTCTGCAAATGGTATTCAATGATAAATTCCAGATTTCCAAATCTATTATTTTGTTTAATGCACCTGTACCCGACTGTGTGCCAAGAACAAAATATGTAATCTTATGGACTCTCCTAGCTATTGCAAGGAAGAACATTACATCAAACTGGAAATCCAAAGCTTCTCCAACTTTTAAGCAATTCATGAATATGGTGTCAGCAGTATCGCAATTGGAAATGAACACTATTAAAGGAAGAACTGAAAGAACTACATCATTATATGTAGCATGGCAAAAAGTAACTGAAATACTGGAGAATAATGACTGCAGCATATTATAATCAGGAAACCATTGTATAGAAAGCCAATTATATGTCAACAATAGACACCCTTGTAAATACTTTATTTTGGTTTTAATGTTTGATATCTGTTTAGAGGTTTTAGCCTACCTTTTTAAATAATTTGTAAATACTTCATCGTCATAAATAACCTGCATTCATGTTTTCTTGTTTTTGGAAATGAATAAAAATATTTACAACAAAAAAAAAAGAATGAAATACAAAAAAGTATTTTTCCGGTGTGTTAACTGAGTAAGTACAAAAGAGAGAGACTTCTGGTTCTCAAACATAATGCAGGGAATTGTAAAATGATAAAACAAAAAAGCACAGAAGTATATTATTCAAAATATAGAACCAGTGTTTTTTGTTGACAAAAACCCTGTCTTTGGGTTAAGATGAAGTGGGAGAATAGGATTTATAGTGATAAATCATGTTTCATGATTTAGACTTATGTAGCAAATGTGAAGATATTAGAGGACTGAAGGGGTTTTATCTCAACAAGACTTTTTTATAGACGCATATGTTGTATGGGATTCTGGCATAAACAGATAACCCTGTATGGGGGCAGAATGTTCTGGGTAAATCTACAGTTTCTCAGTTGTTAGTGCAGTTATGGTAGGCAGAAAGAAGGAAATGTGTTACCATGATTCTTGTCCAGTAACTCGCCAGGAGTACCAGAAAAATATGTTTAAACTGATAAATACCACATAGCAAATTTCCTCTGCTTACACCTGACCTACTTAATTACCCGGAATGCTTGACTATTGCAGGATAAGAAGTATTGGGTAGTAAAGTGAAATGCCTCCTCTTTCTCACTTTGTCATGAACGATGTCATAAAGTTATCATGTCAGTCAAAGGGGTTTTAGGTGAATCTACAGAAGGTGGGTGCAGACTGCACAACTGCAACTTAGAATAATGCAAAAAAAGCCTTCTGAGAGAAAAAGGAATTTGCCAATTTTGTTTTGATAGAATACAGGATGTGATTGCAGTTTCACAGCTCAGAGATTTCACTAAATAAAGTATAATAATACATGGATCATGGTGATTATACTTTTACATCAAGAGAAACATTACCTTGTTTTAATGAAGTTCACTTATAAGAACCTAGCTATAATGAGTTTGATAAAGTGATGTTTTGACATAATAGCTTCACTGTTAATAACTAAGATGACTTTTGCAAGCAAACACCACACACACACACACACACACACACACACACACACACACACACACACACACACACATGGCAGCCACCATGGCACTGCATGAAAAAACAACCATAAGCTTTACAAGCAGCAACACACTAGCCTGCTCTGGTCACAGAGCTGTACATAGGTCAGTTCAGTACTCCATCAACCAGATTTGAAAAAAAGTCATCCAGTATTGAGGATCAAAAAATAAAAATCTTCCGGCTATAGGGAAAGACCTACTAGGTTTCTATAGAACAACTCTGCTACTTTTCATATAACTGCCAGAAACTGTAACAAAAAGTTATAGTAGCTCATTGCTACAATTCCTAACATATACATGCGCAGACACACACACACACACACACACACACACACACACACACACACACACACACACACACACACACACACACACACACACACACACACACACACTGCAAGGTTTCTTTGAAATCACTTAAGCAGATTTAATCTTAATCAAGTGCTTAAATCATTATTAGTACTGCTTAAAGTTGTAAGCCCTGATCGGCTCTTGGGCATAGCTGACCAACAACAGTGTTTACACTGCTTATGTATTGGGACCAATGAGTACATCATCAACAGTGTCAGTCATTACCCTTAAAAGCTTGTGCCTGGGACAGACAATCCCTTTTTCCCATCCTAGCTTCAACTTTTTTGCCACACATAAATGGTAATGCAAAGCATACCTTTAATCAGCCAATAACTTTAAAATCTGTTAGAGACTTTGTGCTGCTGCGCTTCTTTTTTTAACTGGAAGTACATCTGGATAGCTAAAACTCCACATGAATTGCAAAGAGTATTATTTGTTTATGTTTTCTCAAAATGGATTCAAAAATTCACCTTTTGAGCTTCGCTTTTGAGGTGAATTTCTTGAATCCATTTTGAGAACACATAATAACTTGATCACTATGATCAGATACCCAACTTGGCTATGATTAGAGACCTGTTCATAATGCTGTATATAGTACATGGAGCACAGTGATTATCTCTGCAAGTGAGAAAAAATAACTTTGATCTGATATTGTCTTTTCCATTCATTCCTCTGCTTATGGGTATCAGATTCAAGGTCGGATCTGATACCCATAATATAGGAATGGACAGACTATGACAATACAGATCTAACGTTAAGTACATAATATTTATTTACAGAGAGACTTATATGTAAGACCACCGTTATAAATAGCATATTATAGTAATGCTCTTGTCTAGACCTTACTGTTATTAGTATGGCTCATGCTGTCACACAGATGGCAGCCAAGTCAGTGTCAGAAAGTTACTGTCAGCTTTGAAAGCTGCAACATACTTAGTGCAGCCACACAAAAACAAAGGTGTGACAGAGGTCTTACAGCTTTTAAAGTTATTGGTTAATTAAATGTGCATTTCATTTCTGGTTGCCATTTGTATAGAAGAGTAAGATATGTTGCAGTTTTTAAAGCTGTCAGTATGTTTCTGATGCTGGCTTATTATTTTTCAACTTGAAACAAATTGGGGAAGTTAAAATTCTCCACACACTACAATTTAAAAATGTTGTTAAGATGGAATCCAAAAAATGGCACCTGTCATCTCTCAAGCCTCTCTCTTGGGGTGCTTTTTCTGGAATCCATTTCTTAAACACATACAGACTAGTTATAATCGGTGACCTAATTATAATCCTCTGTATTATATATGTACTAACCTCTGTTGGAATAACAAAGCCAAATTCGGCCATCAGTCCCAGAAAGAACATATTGTAAAGTTTGATAGAACTACTTAAAATTAAAATAAATGCAAATTAGATTATGCCATAAGATAGCTGTATTCATGTAAATGTACATGGGAGGTCTAAAGATATATATATATATATATATATATATATATATATATATATATATATATATAGCATTTTCTTGAAAACTCATGATGAGATTTATAAACAGTTTATTTAAACCCAAATATCTCAGAAGCACTTTTTAAAGACCAGGATTACCAGTGTTCATCTCGGATATAAAATGGGGTTAATGAAATTGTTTTCTTTTCTTTTCTGGATAGTTAAAACTCCACATGAATTACATTCTGTTTTAAAACAGAGGTAATAGCATTAAGTCTCACCTTAATGTTGGTTGAAATATACATGAAACATAGTTTATTGCTGCAGGCAATATTGCAGCTGAGTCAGCAACTGCATCTGCCTGAAATTCCCTGGATATGCTTCAGTTTAATAAATCAAGATGATTTAGAATATGCAAATGCAAAATATCATAATTTTACATGATAAGGTAAATCATTTAAATGGTTCCATAAGGACAGAACTAAGAAAGTTAAATGTTTTTATTCTAACAATGAGAGACTAGAAATTAGTGCCATCCTCAGCAAAATGCATTAAGACATTGGATACATTTGTATTTGCTGTTAATAATCTGATATTAACTTGTAGGATACTTTAGAATCCAAAAGGGGAAGTAAGTTTCTTATTTTTAATTATGTGATTTGTATTTTTAATGTGATTTTTAAAATTTTTTATTTATTTATTTATTTTTACATACTGTGCTGTTTTTAATTCACTGTTTCCATTCTGAAAAGTATGCAGCATATGTATGGTTATTCAAATAAGCAATCCTAAAACAAACTAATTAGGCTGCAAGTGAGTTCACAAATCTGGTTATGTATGCAGACTTTATGGGAAACATATTACCCATGGCAGCACAATTCTGCACCTTAGTGCCAATAGTTATACAGCTTGGTACATTTCCCATTACATCAACAAAGAATGTCATTGTTTGCCTGTTCATAATTTTTTGTTTGTCATGAAATGTAAACTTTTGAGAACAATTCCTTTGACACTAATATTATTCTTATATCGGAAATAAGGGCCAATGCCTCAAAGCAGAAGAGAAAGCAGGAAGGATAGGTATGCACACATCTTGTTTCCAGTCTGATAAGACTGACTAATTAGGAAAGGAGTGCCAGAAATTTAATTATTTTTAAATTATTTTGTGAGATTTCCACTGCTAACTGCAGCAATGTTTTACAGAAATCTGCATTCTTTTTGTCTTTATATTTCTATTTCTTCATATCACATTTAACTTCTTAGTCCATGTTTCTACTCATAATATAAATAACATTCTTCATTGTTCTTACTTGCACTTAATTATTGCTCGCTGTGCAGTTTCTTTCCTAATTCCACTTAAATAATCCTTATTATTCATTGTCAGTATACACACCTATAGATGTATAATGTGTCTATGACATTATCTGAACATTGATTAGCATATTGTCTGCTTGTTGTGCCTTATATATGTATGAATTAATATGTTTAATTGTTTAATACTACTACTGGAGTTTTTCTCCCTGGGTCTCTGTCGAAAGGGTTTTTTTAATCTATTCACACTATCCTGTTCAACAAATATAATATAAAATAAAATAAATAAGTAAATTCTGTGATATTCCCAAAGTGATAACTGCAGTATTCATAACTCTTGTACTGACCAATATTGAAATCCTAAGCATTTCACTAATGCCACTATAGTATAATGTCTGAAAATGAATGAAATATAAACTGAAAAGGAAACAGGTTCCTCTTATGCAAATTTATTTTTCATCACTCCATCTAGCCAGCCCTTTTATATACTACTTGTCTTAGTGAGGGCCATGATAACAATAAGCTGAGCAGGACAGAACAGAGTTCCCCTTCCACAGTATTGGTCCCTAGCTCATCTGGCAGTATCTCCAGACATTCCCAGAAATCCTGAGCAAAATAATTTCTGTTGAATGTCATGGGTCTGTCCTGAGGCCATCTTCCAGCAGGTTATACCTGGTAGCCCTCCCACAGAATGTGCCAAGGGCAGCATCATTAGCTGTCCAAATCATCTGGGCTGACTCCATTCATCCTAGAGAAGTAGTGCTTCTGCTTTGAGGGTCTTCTGGATCACCACTTTTATCAGTAATCTTATCCTTTCATTCACTACACAAAACTCATAAATATAGGTGAAGACAGGGGTCATAGACTGACCCCTAAACTGAGAGCTTTGAATTATAACTCAGCTTTCACTTCACTGCCAGAGCCCTTTACTACAGCTATAGTACTGTCTCTACTGCAGTTATTAAAATGATAACAAGATCCACACCTTAACTATGCTGTGAAATCTTGTTCAATAAAGTCATGAACATGAGTGAAAAAGAATATAGAATAGAAGAGAACTCCCTTCAGGAAGGTCTAACACAGACAAACTCTTGGTACCAAAGCCATGGCTTAAAACTCAATGTCAAGAAATGCATTATTGTACCTTTTGAGACGTCAGCAACCCTGGGTAACTATGTCATCAGTAAAGCACCCTGCAAAAGTTGATTCACTAGTCAGAGATAGCAACCTAACCTTTAGCTAATATGTGCCCAAGTTAGTGAGAAAATCCTTCTGTGTTGTTTAATTTATAAGTAAGACCATGGCATCTAGGTCCAGAGAGGTCACTGTACCACTGTACTCGGCTTTCATCAGACCCATCATAGAATATAATGTCCCCTTTGGTATGTACCTAACCAGACACATGCAGCAACTGGAATATCTATAAAGGTTCCTTAACAAAATAATATAGCGAATAAACAAAATGTCCTATGCTGATCACCTCAAAACCCTATCTCTTTACTCTGCATAATACAGCCTACTAAGAGGTGATCCATGGATCATGTTTCATGAACCTTTTGCAGATCCACAAAACAAACAGCATCAGAACTATTAGATTAAAATACCTAAATTTTGCTTGCAACATAAATAGGACATGTTGTAGAGGTAGATATGTTACTCAGAGAATTCCCATTCTCTTTAACAGGCTCCCCATCCATGTGAAGCAGAGTTTCTACCTAACCTAATTTAAGTGCAACTTGGACCAATGAAAGGGTGATCGGAAATTCACCCCTGGTTTGGCACTTATGTCTCTGATGAAAAAAAGGCAGTTAGTAAATCGCCCCTATATAAATAACATTTGTAGGACACATTTGGGTTGCATGACTCGGCTTATAAATGCCTTACTGGTTGTTAGCCTTATGTACACCTATGAAGCTTAAAGTAAACTGGTAGCCACCTGGGAAGGAATAACAACCAAACAATACACTCCGCTCTACAATACCAGTGTAGAAGTTGCCACACACTAAACTACTAAACATTATTATAGATGAAAACCTTAACTTTGATCTACACAAAAACAATAACATCATAAAAATACACCAAAAGCTCGATATGCTCTACAGACACCATCACCTTCTTAGCTTCTCTACTAGACAAATCCTTGCAACCACCTTTTTATTACCCTCTCTCCTTTATGGCACCCCTCTCCTCACTAATATCCAAAATTCCGTAAAATCCAAACTTGAAATGTGTTACAATAAAATAGCCAAATTTGCTACCAAGGCCAAACTCTCATCCCACCACTATAACTCACTGAAACAATTAGGCTGTCTGGAACTCCCTCACCATCACTCATTCACTAAACTAACTACAGCACACAAAATAATCTACAGACACACAGACTGTCCTGCTCTCTTGACACTACTCACCCAATACCACTGAGCAGGCAACTAAGATCTGAAAATCATTTACTTCTAAAAGTAGAAAAGCCCACCTTACCTGCTAGTCAACTCTTCTATTCCTTAACTGTCGCCAAATTATGGAACTCACTTCCACCTTCTATAAGAAACACAGGCAGCACCACCACCTTCAAACAAATACTGAAAAATCATCTCAACTCTTCCTGACTATGTACCTGCTCTATAATATAATCTAACCCAAGATGCCTTTTCCCACACCGAAAATTGGCTGCTAGATAACCATTTAGCTCTCAATGCATCTAAATCCAAAATTATGGTATTCACCCCCTCCAGGCATATCAAAATTGACAAAGCATCCTTCTCTATTATCAGCCAAAACAAGACCTCTATAGAAAGTGTTCCCTATACTAAGCTATTAGGAGTCCTTATTGATGATCAATTAAAATTCGACACACACCTACAAACTAATATTAAAAAAACATCAGAAGCTTGGAATGCTATATCGACATAACCGCTACCTTACTCCCTCAACCAAACAACTACTAGCTACCACATACCTCATTCTCTCACTCCTATATGGAGCCCCTCTCCTTACTAATCTTCAATCTACCCTCAAATCTAAACTATCTTCATGCTACAATAAAATTGCTAAGTTTGCCACCGAATCCAAATCCTCCATTCATCACTGAAACTCCCTCCATTCCTTAAATTGGTTGGAACTTCCCAACTGCCTGACATATATTCAACTCACAACTGCACACAAGCTTATTTTCAAACCCTCTAACTGTCCTTCCCTCTCCACCACCCTAAAACTGCATCAGCCACATAGATTACTTAGATCCAACAATCAAAATCTCTTTGAAGTTTACAAACCCATATGTACTCAAGGACAACTCTTACTATCTTTCTCCCTTGCCAGATCCTGGAATTCGCTTCCCCCTCACATTCGAACTACCCATAATCACTCCACCTTCAAGAGCATACTCCATTCTCATCTCTCCACCCTCTGGGAATGCTCCTGCTCTCTCCCCACCTGATGCTTTCCACCCCTTTCATCTTTCCTATCCCAATTTCAACCAAAGAACCCCAAATAAATCTGTTGAATTTACATTCTCATTTCAGTGTTACATTTGTATGAGCTCATAAATATTGTGTATTACTTGTGATCTTTAATTCTTTTGTAAATACTGTTACCACTTGTAAGTTTTGTTTCTTTTGTTATTGTAAATATTACAAATACTCTCATTAGTGGAGCTTTTCTCCCCGGGCCTCCATTGAAAATGGGCTCAACATGGCCCGATGGACTTTCCCGGTTAACAAACTGCAAACAAATAAAATAAATAAATAACCTAACCTCCTCCTTTTCTATATATGATAACTAAACTCCTATGCTTTTTGCCACTGCTGACTGATGATATTTTCTCCATAATTATTATTTTTTATTACCTGTTGATACTACTGCGGTGGTGGTGCTGCGGTAGCGTTGTCGCCTCACAGTTAGACGTTGCCCATTCGATTCTCAGTTAGAGCGTCTTCTGTGTGGTGATTTGCGTAAATGTGCGTTCCTTCATTGAAGGTTGTGCGTTAGGCCCGGCAAGCCAGCACGTAAAAATCTAATGCCAATCATTAGCAGACCAGAGTTCCGCTGTGGCGACCCCTAACCGGGAAAAGCCAAAAGACATAAACAAACAAACATCACCTGTTGATACTGGTACAATAATGCTGACTAATATATCACTGTTTATACCTCTCTGATTGAATTCATCTGGCAATCAACAAAATTCCTGCTTTTATGTATATATTCTGTATATATTACTGTAATCACTATCTGTAACACTGTATCTACTTTTGTACCAATTAATGTTTAATATTTTCTATATCTATGTTCTTGTCAGAGCTTTTCTCCCCAGGCCTCCACTGAAAATTGGCTCTTTTAGGCTCAGTGGACCGTTAAACAAATGCAATAAATAAACAAATAAATAAATATGAGGACACAACAAGTACCAAACCTTGGGAGGGCTGACTCTAGTAAGACTAGAAAAAGTTTCTGCAAAACACTTGATAACGTACTTGAAATGAGGATGGAGTTGCTATGAAGAAAAAAAAGATTTTTACCATCAAAAAGCCATCAGACTTCTATGAAACAAGTCAGTAAACAAAATGTCAGGAAAAAGTACACACTGTTCTCAAAACAGATGGCAAAGAAGATAATAAAAGCAGTTAGGGTGTATACAGACATAAATGGGAAATATAAGAGAGAGGGAACAATATAACATAAAGCAGAGTGGAGGAAATAATGAGGCTAGTAAACACCTGGTCTGAGGAATACTGCAAATTCTGTTAGAAAGAGTGGCAGAGGTTATTATTTGTACATTACTGAACAAAGAAAAATAAGAGAAGCATAACTGAAATGAAATACAGGAGAAAGAAAAATTTGTCAGAGTGACAGAACGAAGGAAGAAATAATGAGCAGATTATCTCTTTTCAGTGGCCACAAATGTAGATGGACAGATATCAAAACTGAACTATCTTGAGAAGGGAAGAGTTGAAATAAGTCCATTAACACCTAAAAGAATTCTGAAGGAACTCTTACACCCGAGGGTGGGAACAAAGGTGTCAGAGGAAACTCACCCCTGAATTTGGAAAGACACATCTCTTAAATGTAGAGGATGGTATGGGACTAGAGAAATGGAAGAAAGCAGATCTGATTCCACCTCACACAAGTAAGAACAATGGAAAGGCATAAAACTTCAGGCCAGTGAGTTTAATCTCACTAGTTAGGAAAGTGGCAAAATCAGTCATAAGAGATGTCATTAATGACTTTGTCATAGAAATTGAGGCAAAAGAGCTAAGACAGCTTGGGTACTCTGCAGTAAGGTTATATCAGACAAATCTATCCAAATTATTTCCTTAACCACAAAAAGGAGGATTTGCATATTCTCAAGATAGTTTTTTAGCACCCATATTTTGTGTATGCATAACCCAGAGGTGGGCAGTACAAGGATATGTTGAGACAGTTACTTGTTTCCCCTTTCCGTCAGAGACATGGATACTAAACTGGGGGTGATACGTTTCCTACCCAGTCATCCAAATTTCATTTGAATAGAGTTGGAGAAGTACTTTGCTTTATGGGGAGGGGTATTATCTGTAATACATATATGTCCTTACAACATGTCTTATTTATATTGCGAAAGAGAGTACGATACCTTGATTGGTATTTACATTACCAGTGGACGTGTGAATGTGTAATAGGGCTGACAGAATAGGATCTGTTGGGGATCTCTCCAGGAGGCAGAGGTCAGCTCTTAGCAGCTTGTATGATAATGTGAAGAGAAACAAAGCTTTGAGATGGTCTTTATTTTATTACCAGATGAAGCTGAATTTCTTTATCATTTTCATACTGTGGTACAAAAACTGTTTGAAAAGCATTTAATGTAAAGCGAGTTATAGCTTTGGGCAATGTGCTGTTGCAGCAGTTAACAATGCTGCCTCACAGTGCTTGGTTAGCCAGTTTGGTTCCTGGCTGGGGTACTTTTTCTGTGAAGTCTCCATGTTATCCCTGTGTCCATAGAGTTTTTTACCCAGTGATTTGGTTCCCCCCTACACAAAAAATGCTATGTTATAAATGAACTGCTTATCTCACTAAATTGCCCATAAGTGTGCATACCATATGTGAATGAGTGAGTGTGTGTGTATGCATGTATCAGCATGTGTGTATACTTTTTTCAGTGATAGGCTGTCAGTCTATTCAGTATCAGTTTCTATGCCTTGTATCTTCGGAGACCATTAATGGTCTTCACCCCACCCACCCACCCCCATGACCCTCAATTGGATTAAATAAATGACTGAATAAGTAATAGTTTTGAAAGTCAGATTTATTTGGCTAACATGGTGAAGCACTTAAAAAAGGTCCTGAGAAGATGCACAAAAGATTTAACCAAAAAGACCCTATATATAAAAAAATTATTTTTGTCAAGGTGTCTTTCAAGAAGTACATATTTATCCTTGGAAATGTAAATGTTGCATTGCAGTGTCTCAAAACCAAATTACATGCAGATCTTTAATGATGCAGTGAAGGCCAAAATTCTGCTCCATTAATTTTGATAAATGTTTCATTGCTAGTGCTATTTAGCAGTCTAATATAACAGGAAATGAGCATGTGATGTTACTCATTTGCTTCTAAAAGCAGGTATTTTTATTTACTCAAAAGGAAGAAGTCCCTAAAGGAAAAAAGAAACAACATAGCAAAACCCCTCAAACAGGTGCATAGAGGACCTAGCACGGTAAATTTATGTGTTAGTATTTATATTTACAATCCTCCACTTTTCAAGGCATTGTTAGGTATATGCAAATTACCACTCAATGATGCAGATGTTTCAGTACACTGTGTGAAAATTTGCAATGCCACATGGGTCTTTAAAATGCCATCAAACCAAAAAGCCAGACTCCATTGACTACTGATGCTTGTTTCACTGTTTTTGAAACTCGTCACTGGTACAGATATTTGTACCACTGGCAATGCAAAGGGACCAGAGGGGATCTCTTTGTAAATATCAGATAATATTTAACAGGGTTACAAGATTAGTTGCAGTGCAAATGTTTACAAAAAACTTAGCCAAGTTAGAGAAGCAATCATCTGTTTGACAACTTGGTTTCAATGTGAAAAAAGTAATAGTCAGGTACCTGGTAACTAATATCCAAGAAGGAAATGATATACAGGAGGAAAGCTGAAGGGAGCAAACAAATTAGAAGGGACCTAGGTGTAATTATATTGCATCCAAAACTGGGCAGTCATTCTAAAGATTGCTTGGATGATCCTAAGTAATATAGAAAAAAAAACATGAGGAGTAGAAAATGTGATGTTATTCCTTTTTCGTCCAAGCTGCTCTCTTAGCCTTTGTGTGTGCAGACAATACTTCTGGTAGTTTTCTATAAGAGGTCCAGAGATAACCTGGTTAACCCTTCACTTATTCTGTTTAACAAGCTTCTAACAATAAGCTGCATTTCTGATCTATGGGAACAAACAACAGTAGCCTTATACTGAAAAGTGACATACTGGACCCTGATAAGTGTAAACTAATTTGTCTAACATGCATGATATGCAAAGCAATTATAAAAATGAAAGTACAGTTGTGTAAAATCTTACCATAATGGTAGATGTCCTTCTATTCACTGTTGCAGTATTCATTATGATAGGGACCCCCTGCCAAGGGCAGCCTGATGTCCAGCCAGTATACCAAAGCCTTTAGGTTGGTTTAAGGTACACTATATGTCACACATATACTCCTCACATAGTGTAGGACATAAAGGTGATGTCCGGATGTACCATCCTCAGAACTAAGAGCCCTAGTAAGAATGCCAGTCTAAGAAAAAGAGAGGTAATCAGTACATCCAGAAGAAAAATGGACCAGGGGGCTGAGGGAGGGAGGGAATACTACAACAGTAAAGAGAAGGACATCTAGCATTATTGTAAGATTTGCACAACTGTACTGTACAGGGTTTTCTTCTCAGATTTTTTATTCGGACTCAGAGAGCTCAGTTTCAGACTCTTCCTATGGGAGGTTCTCTTTCTCTGAGACTATTTCTAGAATGTTCCAGTGTTTTCACTGTGAGAACACTAAGGTTTCTCAACCCCTAAGAAAATATTATGAGATGCTGTAGAATGAATTTCCAGAAGCTGCACCCATTCCTCCAGTTCTGTTAGCTTTGGAGGACGTGTGTGTTACTGACTGCAGTTTTACTGACAGTCAGCCAGCTGCCCCTAAAAAGGTAGTTAGGATGTATAAAGTTCCTCAGTCTTTAAGGTTTTATACACTCTTCCCAAACCTGATTGAGAAGCTCTAGTTTTGGTTAATCCTTCTGCTGCTAAACAGTTAATTCATATTCTATTTTTTGCTATAAAGATGGTAAGATTATTAATAAGTATAGAAAAAATGCTTCTGCGATTTTTATTTTCAGAACTATGAATTTTCAGATTCATATGTTAAGGTATGTCATGACTAATTGTGAAAGTATAAGGAATGTTTGTCTGCAGTTTCTTCTTGTGAGGAAAAATCTGCTTTAAATAATTTAATTTTATTCTGTTGTTTAAGTCTCTATTCACTATATACAGTACAACTCTGCTGATACTTCTTCAAGGGCTATTATGGCTATTGGTACTGTTTTGTGGAGGTTTGCATGGCTGTGTTCTCAAAAACTCCAAGATTGTTATAAATGAGATTTTAAATTCTCATTTTGATAGAGATTAAGTTTTTGGCCCCTCTGCTGCAGAAGTGATAAAAATGTGGTGAAAGGGGCATGCTAATAAAAGGAATTTCTAAGATTTTTCAGCCCTTCTTTTCCAAATTTTCCAAGGGACTTTCTAACTCCTCAATCAATTTTGGAAAGAAAGAAAATAAAAAGTCTCAAAAAATGTAAACAAACAGATGCTTAAGAAGAAAGGGGAAGTGGTTTCCAGGAAGACTTCTGGAAGCTACCAAAAAGTAAGGCAGTCCAATAAGTCAGAATGACTATTTAAGAGACTGTGTTCCTCCCTACCAACCTGGCAGCGTCTTTTTTTCTTCCATACAGTATGAATCTCCACTTTTCTTTTTGGCAACAGATAGCTTCACATAAATGGGTTCTGAAGATCATTCATCAAAATTCCTCCTTTCCATGCGGTAATTCCTCATCATCCAGACCAGACCAGAAAATCATATATTAGTAAAGGGAAAAGGTTTTCCATTTGCTGCCAACAACATAACCAGGACCCATAGAGGGCTAGTTGTTCTCTGGTTTTACAATATTTGTGTGAGCTACTAACCTATGGCCTTTCTTTCTACTCAAGGTTCATTTATTGGCCATTTCAACATGACTGCACATGGAGCCTCATCTTTCAATGCATTATCATGTCAAAAAGTTTTTGAAAGGGGTTTTGCATAAGAGGCCTCTAAGAAAACTGGTGGCCACTCCATGGAATCTTAATTTTGTGTTACAGAAGTTAACACTTGCTCCATTTGAATCAGCTAACCTGGCTGACTTGAGGTTCTTAAGATGGAAAACAGTTTTACTAAATGCTGTGACCTCTGCAGAAAGGGTATCTGAGTTGCAAGCTCTTATTGCAAGTCAACCCTACCTCATTTTCCACAGAGACATGGTTTCTTGACAACCTATCCTTTTATGTCTAAAGTGGTATCCAAGTTTACTCTAAGCCAAACTACCCATCTCCCATTTTCTTTCCTGAAATCAAAAATGAGGAAGAAAGGATACTCCATTCCTTAAATGTCCACAGACAACTCAGGTATTGTCTTAACAGAAATAAACATTTCATATCTTCCAATCAATTATTCATTTCTTGTGAAGGTAAGAAGAAGGGACAACCTGTGTCAAAACAGACTATTTCAAAATGGTTGTCTAAGGCTATTACCTTTTGTTATACTCACCAGAGCAAAACTATTCTGTGCAGGGTCAAGGCCCCCTCTTCAGCTGTATTTTTTGGAGGGCTGGATTCTAGAAATATTCTAGAAACTGAAGCATGGTCCTCTGTACATACTTTTACAAAGCAATATAAGCTTGATTCCTTCTCTATGTCTAGATCAGGCATTGTGAGGACCATTCTCCAGGGGCCCTCTACTCTACCTTAGCTTACTACATTTGAGAGATGGAAGGGAATCAACCCATATAGCTAAGGCTACTGCAGCAGTAATCAAAATGATGAATACAGTACAGCAGTGTATGAAAACTTAACCATAACAATAGATGTTTGAATGATCAATGCTGCAGTAGCCACTGACTTCCTTCATCCTCCCCTTGTGTTTTGTTGTGTTATTTATGCCAGGGTGTGGCTAATTAAGTTTTTTTCTCCCTAGCACTATCCTTTCAGGGCTCAGCCTCTCTGTCTGTCTCTCTCTGTCTCTCTCTCTCTCTCTCTCTCTCTCAATTGGGAGGAAAGCTCAGAAGGGCTTGGCACCCAAATTTGTCATTTAGTCAGTTCAGCTCCAGCTGCCTGAGAGTTTGGGCATGTGGAAGGTGCCCTGAAGCTTTGGAAGCTGGTCATCTGTTATCTCCTTGGCAGGATATAACCTATATAGCTAAGGTTACTGCAGCAGTTATCATTTGAACATCTACTGTTATGGTAAGTTTACTTACACAACTTTACTTTCTTGTTTCATTGAAATATGACTCGGTGATCAGCACGGAACACATTTTGAAGCACCAGGGTAGAAAAGAAACTTTGCATCACTTAATATGCAGACACTTTCAAACTTGGTACTATAGTCACTTGTTTCTATAAATATAGAACTGCTACAATAAAGGGTAGATAAAAGTACTTAACTGCAGTCATGACAGTGGTATAGCTTTAAACACCTAGAAATGAAGCATTGTCAAATGTGGAAGAAAATGCTGTTGATTTTTAATTACAGCATTGATGAGCAACCATTAAGGATAGATTGCCATATCAGAGACTTAAAAGGGATAGTGGACAGTAAACTCAAATTTGTTAAATATATGTCCGTAGTAATCTGAAAAGCTTGTAGTACAGCCTCTATGACAAAAAAGCACTGCCATCTAGATAAAACTAGAGCTCACCATGTTTTTGCTGGAGTTTGAAAAGCATGAACTAATGGAAACCAGAATGGTTTGACTGCTTTTGGAATAGTCATTTTCTTTACAGTACTAGTTCTGCACATGCACTTAGGTTCATAGGTTCATACTAGGCTATCTGCCCTAGGGCATTTATAAGCCTAGCCAGAATGTGTTTGGCTTTCACCACCCATTTTAAATTTATTTTGCTATGCCCTTTTTTGAGGTTAGTATACTGTACCTCTGTCTAACAGTTATGCAGAAGTGATACCCGGGGTAAACCTACGATCTCCCATCCACTCATCAAGATTCCTCTTGAAGAGAGTCAATGAGGGACTCTGCCTAACCTGGACTGGGATTTTATTCCAGAGTGAAGGGAGCCTCTGGGTTATGAATCTGTCCCTCCAGCATGTCCTATTTATTTCAGTGCTGAGGTTCAAGTCTCTCGAGCGCGTAGCTCGATGGGATTTGGATTTTCTGAGGTGCAGCATGTCCATTAATTCTGGGTTGGACGTGGCTTTATACATCAGGCACAGATCGCCTCTGAACAGGCAGTATGCCACTGAGTAGAGCTGGAGTTTCTTTAACCGGGCAGCATATGGCATCTGTTTGAGCCCTTTGATCCTCTTGGTGAGGTACTTTTGGGGTCTTTCCAGTTGCTGCAGGTGTCTGGTAAGGTACATCCCAAAAGGGGCATTGTACTCAATTATGGGCCTGATGAGGGATGAGTAAAGAGGCATGATGACCTCCCCTGATCTAGATGTGAATCCCTTCATGATTAGGTGGGCTATATAAAATGTTTTTCTAACCACTTTGGCCACGTGGTTGTCAAATGAGAGATTTCTATCAACTTGGGTCCCCAGGTCCCTAATTACTTCTTCTGTACTTAATGGATTACCACCTATGTGGTAATTTGTGGGCACTTTGTTTTTGCCAAAGGGGATGACTATACACTTTTGGCATTTAGCTTGAGGCCATGGCTCTGGCACCAGTTGTCTGTTTCTATGAGGCCCTTTTGGAGGATGCTTGTGTCGGCTGGAGAGTCGATTATGGCGCCCAGTTTGCAGTCATCTGCGAACTTGGTCAGCCACAGTCCTTCCGTGTTGGCCTGTACCTCTGAGAAATATATACCGAACAAGAGAGGTCCCAGGACTGAGCCTTGTGGGACACCACTTGTAACTGGTTTGGAGTCTGACATGGCTCCAGCAATTCTAACCATATTGGTTCTGTCCTTGAGCCAGTTTGCAATCCATCTAGTGACATAGGGGTTTATATTTAAGCTGGTGAGCTTATCTATAATGCCCGAGTGGGGTATTGTATCGAAGGCTTTTGCGAGGTCCAGGTAGGCTGTGTGGACCACCTTCCCCTCGTCAATGGCCTTGGTGACTGTTTCAAAGAAATCAATCAGGTTTAAGAGGCAGGATCTGCCCTTAACAAAGCCGAACTGGGTAGGATCCAGTGTCTGTAGGTCCCCAATATCTTTATTTATGAGGTCCATGATGATCCTTTCCATAGCTTTTCAGACCAAGCTAGTCAGGCTTATGGGGCGATAGTTTCCAGGATCCGTTGAGGCACCACCTTTATGGAGAGGGACCACTGTTGCTGTACGCCACTCTTTGGGCACATATCCTGTAGTAAGGCTGAGATTGAACAGTAGTTTTATGTTTGGGTTTAGCTCTTCTTGGAGTTCATGTAAGACGCAGCCTGGGACACCGTCTGGTCCCATTGATGCTGTGTTTTTTGCTTTGGAGAGGGTGGCTCTTACCTGAGCATCTGAGATGTCAGGGGGGCAGCACTCTGCTGGGATAGATATCTGCCCTTTTGGTGAGGGGGGGGGAGAAGTTTGCACTGAACCTGTCAGCTAGGATGTTGGCAATGTCTGTGGGTTCGGTGTATTTTTTGTCATTTTGGACTAATTCTGAGCATATCTGGGAATTACCACCCAGGTTCCTAACATAACTAAAGAAAGCCTTGTGATTATCCTTAGCGTCCTGTGCAATTTTTCTCTCGAAGCTGGCCTTAGACAATTTTATGAGTGCCCGTAGTTTTTTGCTAATACTGATCAGTGATGCCTTCCCTTTTTGGGATTTTGCTCTATCATTTAGTAGCTTCCTCCTTCTGTTGTATAGTTTGTTTATGGCTGGGGTCCACCAGACAGGACGTCTGCCTTTGGAGGATTGGGTCTTGGTTTTATTTGGGATCGCATGATCCATGCATTCCTGAAGGTGTTCATAAAATGCATTTATAAAGGATTCTGCGGTCTGGGCCATATTTTCCACAGGCCCGGGGGCTTTGAAGGATTTCAGCTCGGTTTTGAGGAGTGTGAAATTTGCTTTAGAGAAGTTTTTCACTGTGGTTTTCCGGGCAGGGGGTGGGGTCGGGATGTGAATATCCAGTGAGATTAGTTTATGGTCTGATCTTACCAGTGAGGGATACACTTCTGCTCTGGAGCATAGAGTCCCCATGTTGGTGATGATCAGGTCCAGTATGTTTTCCCCTCTTGTGGGAGTGGTAACAAGTTGTTCCATAGCATTTGAGTTTATAAATTCTACGAACCTTTGGGCTAGGGTGTTGGAGCTAGAGTAATGCTCCTAGTCTATGTTTGGGTAGTTGAAGTCGCCCAATATAATGGTGTTTGGAGAGATCTTCATATTTTCCAGTGTTCTCAGGAAGGCCGAGTGGGGTTCCTGGGTTTGGGAGGGTGGTCTGTAGCAGGCTATAAACTGGAAGGCAGTTTTACCCACTGTTAGTTGCACATGGATAGTCTCTGATGCTTCGTGCTTTGCCACCAACCTGGAGGTGTGGGTATCTTTGATGAATATCGATACTCCCCCTCCTTTTGTGGTTCGGTCCAAGTTATGGGGCCGAAAAGCATGGTATGAGGTATAACCTGGTAGTGCTGGGGTGCTCTCGGGAGCCCTGAACCAGGTTTCTGTTACTGCACAGATATTGATGTTCTCCATGCTAAGGAGAGTTTCGAGTATGTGCATCTTGAGGTTTAGACTTCTGGCGTTGAGTAACATTACTCTTAGTTTCTTATCCCTTGTGATACCTATGGAGGTGGTTTGTCTTTTGAGCCTTGCCTAAAAAAGGCACTATGGGGGTAGCAAGAGCCTTTGCCAATATCCGAAAGCCCAGGGGTGACAGGTGCAAGCCGTCCCTAGCGAAGCATTGTGGCTTGTCGAGCATATCATCCCAAGCTGACAGGCATTGGATCCCCTTTGAATGACACCAGTACTTAAGTCAGTTGTTGAAATTGATCATCTTGTCTTCATATTGTGGCATCATTCTTGGTGAGGGTAAGATGCTACTCAAGGTCAGGGTCATACCGGCCTGGGCTACATGCTCAGAGAGCTCCTCTATGTCTCTTTTCATGTAGTCCAGGGAGGTACTTCTCAGGTCATTCACACCAGCATGGACAATGACTGAGTCATATTTATACTTGCCTTGGAGTGACCTGAGTGCTTGTGTTATGTGGCGGATCCTAGCGCCTGACAGGCTGCTCACCGTGACCCTCTCCTTGTTCAGCCTGGTGAGCGGGACGTCAGTGTGCCTGATGATAGAGTCACCTATTACAAGTGTATCAGGTGTGTTGTTTAGTCTTAAGGGCTGTGACTGTTTGGCACACTGGCTTTGTGAGATATGTGTTGCACGTGTTTTGTTTTGGGGTAGCGGTTGCTTGGGTGTCTGCTTTGAAGGTCTCTGCTGCTTAGGCAGATCTTTATTTAGAGCCTCCGAGTATGTTTTTGAGTGATTATGTGTTTGGTTTGCTGTCGTGGTAGGTCTATGTGAGACTGGAATTGTAGTGAGTGTGGTTTCCTTCTCCTCCTGACTGGTTATGCCAGTACTGAGTTGAGAGAGCTTAGCCTCCAGTTTGGCTATATGGTTGCATCTCTCACATGTGATAAAAAAAGGGATGCTTCAAGGTGATAAAGCATATTACAGTGTATCTTAAAACGTGTAGCTTAATGTCTGTATTTGACTGGTTAGTAGTGTGTGTGCTAAAGTAATGTAAAATCTGAACTGAATTGTCGGCATTATTGCATGCCGTTCACTTGAACTAGGGATAAGGGAATGTGATTTTGTAAAGCAGTGACACATAGCCTGTGCACTTTTTCTCATGGCAGGTGCAGCTCTGGTGGCTATTAGTGTTGACCACTGCTCACATTCCCTTTATTGGTGATTTGTAGTTCTGTTAGGCAATGTTGGGTAGGTTGTAGAAATTTTCTTCTTAATAGTTCAATATTCCAGACAGCTTCTCATTATGAAAATGTAAGTATTCAGCCATATAAAACTCATCATGACACATAGAATAATGGCTACTATTTAAAACAACACATTTTCTCATCCAGGCAGTTGTTTTGTGAATATAGTGCCCTCAACGGTAAGGTTCAATAGAGCATGGCAAGCACATAGCACATGCAGGAAGGCAAGTGCTGACTGTAAATGTAAAAGTAGCTATTTTGCAATGAGTGCTGACAGTGCTGAAAATTGCCATGTTGTCTTCCTGGTGCTGCATTTTCCAGAATAATGCTCAAGAAGTGAGTGAGTCATAATGTACAAACACTGTACCTTAGAAGCAAACACACAGGGAAAATGGTATGTTTACTTTGAGGCTTTCTACTTTACTGTAAATACCATGGTTTGATGGTAAAGGAGTTATAATTGCGTAGACAGTTTATATTGTTATACTGTCTTGCCTATACAGACAAGGCTATAATATAGGATCATAGGAATTACAAGGCAAGTAAGTCATGAGACAATCTGCTCTTTGCTGATACACATCATCATGATGTATCTCCCACTTCCAATGTGGCAAATCATGTCAGCCCCAGGATGGATTTGCAGATGCCCATCCAACCATCAAGGTTAGTTTTAAAGGATAAGAGGGTGTCACTCTGTTTAATGTATAAAGGCAGTTTATTCCAGAGTTGAAGTAAAGGCTGGGTAATAAATCTGTCCTTCCAGTGAAATATATGATATCTGAAAGAATTAAAACATAAACAGTTACTCTGGATTGTAGATCACTATGGTCTGCCAGAAACAGTCATTTCATTTAAATTTCTTCAACCCCTACTTCATGCACCAACTTGCAGACTTTGTCTTTTTTTTTTTTTTTTTGCTTGTAATCTTTTGAGAATTTTTAATAGTTGTACTGGTCAGCTTTTCTGTTTGTTTATGAAAATCATAAATGAAACAAATGCTACACCAAAACTAAGCGTGTCACAGCAATACATTTTTACAATAAATATTCTTGTAAAATTACTGTGTATCTGTGTGTCTGTGTGTGTGTGTGTGTGTGTGTGTGTGTGTGTGTGTGTGTGTGTGTGTGTGTGTGTGTGTGTGTGTGTGTGTGTGTGTGTGTGTATATAACCCAAATTAGCTGAGGACTTTGGTAACTGGACTGCTTCTGGATCAATTACTAACCGACATCTCCCATTCCCCTTTACTATATTATAGTGTGACAGTATTAAATAATAAGGATTACCCAGTAGTGTCCAGTTTGGCCATGATTTCTTCCCAAGAAAATGGCATTCATCCCTTGCATAGTCTATATAATCACAAATTTAATTTGAATCAGTTCTGGAACACCGTCAGCTGGCCTGCTTATGTTGAGCCACAAACCTTGCTGAGAAACATTTTCTGTTGCAATATTTTAGGTCTACTCCACTGCCAGCTACTCCTGCCTTGATAACTCATTGGCTTAAGCAGGTGGTACATTTGGTTGCTCCTCAGAAGTACTGTCCACCCCTTGTCCCAGATACCTAATGGGCAAAGAACAGATAAAATAATGGCCATATCATGTAGGCAATTGAACTTCTGCTCTGACAATGCTTGGTCTGTCACAGCTGTGGTTACCATTTAGATACATTTGTCATCTTTGCAATATATTAACACTGCACTATATTTATGCCTCATCAGATTACATTACATAAAATGGAAATAAGAATGGGTGTGATTCAATTCTGCCAAATAAAACAGAACTGCACAAATTAAATTTGGCCACTTCTGCCGTATATTCCCACTAACAGCTATCCCCATTAAATGACTTATAATCATTGTGAATGAGGGCAACCGCCATGCTGTTTACGTGGCTGTTATGATCAGCCAGATATTTAAAATAACATATCTTGAATTGTACTTTGTTAAATAGAAGTGACCAGCAGAGACATAGCTGTCCCATTTTGTGCCCACTGCCACTGATCTGGCACCCTTCAATGCTAAGTTAAAAGGGCTGTTCTCCAATCTGTCACTCCTCCCTTCTTTCCTAAGGAGGACCACCAAGTCCTAATGCTTTACACACTCAGTCCCCGAGTGAGACCGTTCCCTGATCTGGTGCTCCTTCAAGGTCCCTTCTCCAGTCTGGCAAGGTTCTTCTCTCCTAAGGAGGAGGAATGCACCAGGTCCTAAAGACCCCCCCCCGCACACACACACACACACACACACACACACACACACACACACACACACACACACACACACACACTGTACTGCTTGCCCTCGCATTTAGATGAGGATCTTGAAAAGAAAAACAGATCTGCTGTTGTGTCTTCTGACTCCTTGCACCCGGAGCAGCTGCCCATTTGCCTCACCATAGCAACAATTCAAGAGTGAAACATTACTTTCTATTGTATACAGTGTGAAAATCAGATGATGGAAAGCTATTTTTTGCTTAAACTAGATAAGAGTTAAAATAACTTCAGATCTGCTATTGTACAAGTGGAACTGGTTGATGCTGCAAATTCCAGCTTGGCAAGCTCTTCTGCCAGGAAGTTATAGAATAGAACACCCCTGGAGATCTTCCTTATTTAATAGTGGTAACGAAAGAATAAGTGTGACCATGCCGCCATCCTTGAATACATTAAGGTCAGAGCCCCAGTGATCACAAAACAAGAACTAAGGCAGTTGGAATTTCATTTGAAGATTATACAGAAAGAGATGGATGAGAGAGAAGAGGTATGTGAGTGGTTGTAAGTACTTATTAGGGAAGAACATGTAAAAACTCAAATATTGGAAAGAGAGAGAGAGAGAAAGTTCAGTAGTAAAAAAGGGCTAGTAGATAAGGTGAATTTGCACTGGGTACATGAGGAGAAATTGGGAAGACTGTTTGCATGGAAGCTAAGGGACAGAAAGTAGAGCCAGAGTACTGAAGGGCTGAGAGCAGTAAGAAAGTCAAAGTAAACTTTATTGTAAGTCAGATATGCACAGCAGTGAAAGCCAAAAGGAATTACATTGCTTTAGTCCCCATGCAAGACATAACAATGAACAATGAACACATAGTTTGAATGACAGTAAGACTAATGCACATAAGGTAATAATTGAAATATTAACAACACAATAGATTACCACATTTGGACAGGAAGACATTAGATGATATTATACTAGTAGGTATTGCAAGACTATGACTTCACATTGTGATTGCTTAGAATATTGCACTTCATCAGTTCATCGGTAGTGTTGTGAGATATGACTGGGAATGTATCAAGAATGCAATGTGAAGCTTCTTTAATAAAATATATCAGGCTAGGGAACCTTGTAAAGATTGGGAGGAAGAGAGAGAGGTATTTCAATGCACTGTTGAGGGGAAAAGCTAGGGGAGGAGGGTTGTTTAGAGCTTTATAAGGAAATACATTTGCTGAAGGTGGAGAGAGTAGAGGTTTGAAGGTGAGGAAGGCTCCAGGAGAAGATTGGCTATCTGGAAATTTCTATAGGAGATGGGAAAAACTAGTAAGTAAGTAAGTAAGACTTTAATATGAGATATATAATAATATATTATTGGAAGGAACCCTGCCAGCTTTGTTTACTAGAGCCAGTGTAATGTTGTTACCAAAGGGGGATCAGGAAAAGTTCAAACCTACAGGATATAAACCTGTCTCCCTAAATAATATGGATGCAAACATTTTAGCTTCAATCCTTTCAGTTCTTGCCAAGAAGACAGAAGGAATTCTCTCTGGAAAAATAGGGATAGGACAAGGAGGTTTTGTTTATGGGAAGTCAGCAGAATAGTGTTGGTGGTAGCTGAGGAAATTTATTTCTCATGGGTAACAGGAAAGTAGTACCAGGCAGGAAGTGTCATCTTTGTATATCTGTAAGGCATTTGATACTGTTGACTGTTGATTTCTGTTTATAATTCTGGAAGAGATAGGCATGAGGCCGTGGTTTAAGGAATGAATTCAAGCATTGTATGATTCCACTGAGGTGAAGTTGTTAATAAATGGGGAATTAATAAGGAAAGTAAAGGTAACGAGGGTACAAGGCAAGAGTGTCCTTTGTTCTCTAATCTGTTTGCTTTAATGATGATAGAGATCGTAGCACAGATGGTATGAGAGTGCATGGAAAGGGAACCATGTAAACGAAATACCTTTAGGTTGTTTGTGAATAACTGTATGTTGACAACAGACAAGCTGAATGTAGTGCTGAATAGGTCTAGGGGATATTTGAACAATTTAAAATTAATTCTGGAGCTGAATGTAATTGGAAGACTGTGCAAGTAATAATTGTGATTTGAGGAGGGTACAATAATACAGAAGTTGACAGAAAAGAGTGGGTTAAGTATCTGGGTATGAGAGTTTTTAAGTCTTTCAATAAGACAATGCAGGGAAATTATGGTGAGGTTTTGGCCCAAGGTAATGCCTTATTGAGCATATAGTTTAGTAATTCCATTATATTAGTGGGATGAATAAATGTGGTGCAGATGATACTTCAGAGGGTACTGTATATGTTTAGCCATCTTCCAAGACATGAAGATACAAAATGGGTTCAGAAGATACAGACAAGTAGTAACAAGTATGTATGTAATAATAAGAGAAGCAGAATAGCAAAATAAAGATTAAGACTGAAGAGAAGGATGGGAGGATGGGAGAAAGCCTGGCTTCCCGATGCATCTGCAGATAGTGATGTCAATGTTTATCTCAAGAACTCAGAAGGGCCAGGGAAGTGAAGAGGAGAAGGAAGAGGAGCAGAGACTGTTAGATTAAAGAGAATTGTGGAATTGTGGAAAATCAAAGTTTGTAGGGGTGAGACCTTTAGGGAGGTCAGAATAAGAGTATAGAATAATTCCAGTGTTAAAATACAAGATAAACTTTGAAATCTAGGAGAAACAGGTTGAATAAGGTAGATTATTTAGTACACAGAGTGTTATAGGAGGGGTTATAGATGGAGATCTGTAAGTGGAGAGGAAAGGATGGAAGGGTATGATTAAAATTCATACAACTGAAATTGGCTGTTAGATCTTCATTAGCAAAAGCTGACATAATGTGATCAATTTAGGTGGAAGTGATAGATGCAGTACTTACAAAAGAAAGGATTTGCAACTATATTGTAAATTTGGAAAGATATGTGCAAGGTTATTTATTAGTAAATGTAGCCTTAGAATGAAGAATTAAGAAGGAGGTAGGAAAGTACAGTTGTGTACACTTACCATAAATGTAGATGTTCAAGTGTCTTCACTGTTGCAGTCATCACTGTAGGGTTCTTCCTGCTGGCAGGCAGCCCTCGGTCGGCCAGAATCCCAAAGTCTGGGTCCAGCGTTGGCTGTTCAGTCATGCTCCCTGATGTCAGAGCACCAGGAGTACAAAGCTGCCAGCCGACGCCATGTTCTCCAGTTTTTCTTGCCCCAGATGTCAGGTGCCCAAAAGTGAAGGCTAATAGTAAAACAAAAATGTAACATACAACAAACCCCATACTCTGTAGCAAATACACCTCAGAAGAAAGATAAAATAGGAAACCACAGTAATAAAAGTATAAGAGGGGGCGGGAGGGTGGGTAACCCAGACTGCAACAGTGAAGACACTCGAACATCTACATTTATGGTAAGTGTACACAACTGTACTATGTTCATCGTGTTTCACTGTTGCCGTCATCACTGTAGGGTTGAATCCCAAAGCTGAGATAAAGGGTGGTGGTTACAGAGAAGAAGGAGCGGCTAAAAGGCCCTGCAAGACTGCAGAAGCAAAGCCTGCCCTAGACTTAGAGTAAAGAGGGAGATTATAGTACTTAGAGAAAGTATGCACTGAACTCCAAGTTGCAGCTTCCAAAATATCTTTGGTAGGTACTCCCCTGAGAAAGGCAGCTGAAGTAGCAGCAACTCTGGTAGAATGAGTCCTAATTTTTACTGGGATTTGCTTTCCATGATGAGAGTAACAAAATCTGATTCCATGAGCAATCCATTTAGAAATGGTCTGTTTTGAAATAGCTTTGCCTTGGGGATTTGTTGCATAAGAAACAAATAGTTGCTCTGTTTTCCTGATATCCTTGGTTTTGTCCAGGTAAAAACGAAGCTGCCTGTGCACATCCAAGGAATGCAAGATCCTTTCCCCCTTATTTTGTGGATTAGTGAAAAAAGTTGGCAGGTGAATAGTTTCATTTAAAGCCACTTTGGAAACCACTTTAGGCATGAAAGTAGGATTAGTCCTTAAAGACTTGATGAAAAATAATATAAGGTTCCACAGCCATGAGTGCTTGTAACTCCGAGACTCTCCTGGCTGAAGTCAAAGCCAGTAGAATAGCTGTCTTCCATGATAAATACTTAATATCAGATGTGGCAGCAGGCTCAAAAGGAGGCAGAGTGAATTTTTCCAGAACATAGTTGAGGTCCCAGGCAGGTATGGGTGGTGCCCTAGGGGGCCTTAAATTCTTTGCTCCTGTAGTGTGCAGAGATAGCTGAGGCATGTATTTTTATGGAGGAGAAGGATAAACCCTTATGTAACATGTTTGTCAGGTAATGTAAAATCAATGGGATATTAGGAATGAGAGGATCCGAATCCTGAGCATGCATCCAGGTGCAAAATCTCTTCCATTTACCTGCATAAGATTTTCTAGTGCTAGGCCATCTGGCTTCTAAGATGACATCCATGACCTGTTTGGGAAGGGTAGGACTAATCATAGACCCTGAATACACCAGGCTGTCAGGCTGAGAGTTTTGATATGAGAGTGCAGAACCTGGCCCTGGTGTTGGGACAAAAGATTTGGAATCTGAAGTAGAATCCAAGGAGGCTCCTGGGATAGATTCATCAGTGTTGAGTACCAAAATTGTTGAGGCCAATTTGGGGCCAGTAAAATCATCTTGGGTTTGTCCTGCTTGATCTTTAATAACACCCGAGGAAGAAGAGGTAGAGGAGGAAAGGCATACCCCGAGAGGTTCCTCCAACTGAATGAGAGAGCATCCACTTTCCATGCTAGTTTGTGAAATGTCCTTGTGCAAAAAATCTGTAACTGGTGGTTGAGGGGGGATGCAAATAGATCTATGTCTGGGCAGCCCCAGGCTTCTGTAATCATCTTGAATATTTGGGTGTCTAGCATCCACTCGTGTGGGTCTGATAGGTTCCTGCTCAGGCTGTCTGCCAGAATATTTTGTTTCCCTGGCAGGAACTGAGCTTGTAGATGCACTTTGCAAGCTAGAGCTGTGTTCCATAGAGTCATGGCTAGTCTGCAAAGGGGGTAGGAGTGTGAACCCCCTTGCTTGTTTATGTACCACATAACTGTGGTGTTGTCTGTCCGTATCAGTAGTTGTCCTGGCTGTAGAAGATCCCTGAAAGCCAAGAGGGCATTCTGTACAGCTAACATCTCTTTTAAATTGATATGTAGGTGCTTCTGATCCTCTGTCCAAAAACCTTGCAGGCCTTTCCTCTGCAAGTGGGCTCACCATGCGTAATCCAAGGCATCCGTGGTTAACACTTGGTTGGCTGGAGGCAGACTGAAGGCTTTCCCTTTGTTTTGAAGACATGCCATGGTCCACCAATGGAATTCCCTTTGTAGGCAAGGCAAGACAGCAATCTGTGTGTCTAAACTGTGGCAATGCTAGGACCATACACTTTTTAGGTACCATTGTATTTTTCTCATATGTAGTCTTGCATATGGTATGAGAAGGATGCAGGAGGCCATGTAACCCAAAGCCTGCAGGAATTTCCTTGCAGTTAGCTGAGACATTAACACCAAGGTTTTGAAAGTTGAAGCCAGCTGTAGTTGTTTTTCGGATGTCAGGAATGCCATCTGGGTTGTTGTGTTTAGAAGAGCACCCAGAAAAGTTATGTGTTGTGTGGGTGTCAAATTTGACTTTTTTATGTTCACCGTGAATCCCAGGTACTTGAGTAGATTTTGAACAAATTCCAGGTGCTGGAGTAAGACATCCTTGCTGTCTGCTTGAATAAGGCAGTCATCCAGATAAGGGTAAATTTGAATTCCCTTGAGTCTGCAATAAGCTACTACTGGTACCAGGCACTTGGTGAAGACCCTGGGCGCAGTAGACAAGCCAAAGGGCAGCGCAGAGAATTGGTAATGTTTCGAGCCGGCCTTGAATCTGAGGTATTTTCTGCACTCCTGTCTGATAGGGATGTGTAGGTAAGCCTCCTTTAAATCCAATGTCACCATCCATGCATTTTTTCTCAACATTGGCAGGAGCTGCTGCAGAGTAAGCATCTTGAACTTTGGTATCTCCAGGAAAGTATTTAAGACTGACAGATCCAGGATGGGTCTCCATGAATTTTGTTTTCTGGGAACTAGAAAGAGCCTTGAGTAAAAGCCTTGCCCCATCTCTGATTGTGGAACCAGTTTGATGGCCCTCATAGCCATGAGGGATCCCACCTGGTTTAATGCCTCTGCCCATTGGTGCTTTGGTAGGTCTGGCCATCCGTTTGGTCTTGGCAAGGTATGAAAGTGGAATTTGTAACCTCTTGAAACTACATCCAGAACCCACTTGTCTTGGGTTATGTAAGTCCAATTTTGTTGAAAAAAGAGAGAGTTTTCCTCCTAGAGGGGCTTCCAGGAGAGAGGTTCCTGGAGCCATGCAGAGGGAGTCATTCAGCCTGTTTTCTATAAGATTGTGGTCTGTCCTCTCCACCCCTGGGGGAGGAAGCACTCCACTGTCTAGGTCTGTAAGAGGGCTGTGCTTGGGCCCTCCCTCTGGAGCGCCTATATCTACCCCTCTGATGCCTGTCTGAGTTGGGAAAGGACCAATTTTTAGTTGGCCAATTTCTGCTAAATCTTGAGGGCTGAACTTGTAAGAAATCCTTAACCATTTGCATGGATTTTGCCTTATCCTAAAATTTCTTTATCACCTCTTCAGCCTTAGACCCAAACAAAACATTATGCTGAACAGGAGCATCCAGTAACTTTGCTTTCACTTGATCAGGCAAGTTTTGTTCCTTTAACCAAGCATGCCTTCTAATGACTGTGCCAGTGGCAGCCGCCCTGCATGAAGCCTCCAAGGCATCAAAACCACAGTGTAAGCCATGCTTCCCCACTTTCTCAGTAGCATGCATCAAATCGTGTAATTCCTTATTATCTGCACATGCAGAAATGGTACCTAGCTTTTGTTTCATAACAGACAGCAGAAATTGCTGATATTTTAGCATATGAAATTGACAATTTAAAGCCCTAATGGTTAAAGTAGCAGAAGTGTACACTTTTTTGCCCCATCTCTCCAAAGCTCTAGAATCCTTATCTGACGGAATAGGGTTTTTAGCAGAGGCAGCCTTAACACCCTTAGGACCCTGAGAAATGGTTTCTGGATCAGCAGTAGGATTTTTGTAAAGGAACTGGTGGGAGTCAGGGACCCTGTAATATCTGTCAGGCTTAGCAGGGGCTGGAGGAAAAGAGTCAGAAGTTAAATTAGCCTCAGAAAAGACATCATTCACAATATCCAAAATAGGAGGAATAGCCAGGGGTCTGTGTTGGGGAAGAAGAAGGAAATCCCTAAGCCTCAGAGTACTCCTGTCCTTCCCAGTGAAAGTGTTCCCTCATGTCATGTAAAATTTCCCCAAAAGAAAAATCCTCAGGGGGAGAAGCTGAGGGAATGGATTCCTCAGCATCAGAATCCTCATAAGGAGGGAAAGTATATTCCTGTTCAGAGGAAGACACTGAAGAAATAGATGCCTGATCAGAGGATTCATAATACAATTCTTGCCTTGGCCTTTTGTCTGGAGGGGGATGTGAACCCCTAATCATGGTTAGTAAGTCCTCTGCCATTTTAAGCATCTGTTTCTGAGATTTGGGTCCCGTATCAGAAGAGGCCTGGGCAGGACTCTTTGATTTAGAAGGAGTCTTCGCCTTTGTCTTTGCCTTTGCCTTTATCAGAAGCTGTATAGGCCTGAAAACCCCCTCGGAAGCCGGTACCTGCACAGCGGCTCCGGACCCATCTGAGGGAGCATTGTCCGAAGGTCCTGCAGCTGGAGTACTCAAAGGCCTAGTTGGCTCCTCGTGGGAGTCCATTTCGGCAATTGGTTCTGAAATGGCCGACGACAGGGGCTGCGAAAGTGCCTCACTGATGACAGCCGAACCTGTAGCTGACTCTGCTTGTAAACCGTCGTCTGATTTGGACCTCGGAGGCCTGTCCTTATCCTTGCGTCATTTGTGATCTCCGGTAGTCGGAAGCGTGTCCGATGACATATTGTAATTAAATCGCCTGCCAAAGTAGTGAAAAGCAAAATCGTACCTCCGCTTAATGGTACATTGGTTAAATCTAGCACAAAACCGACAACTAGCTATGTCATGGTCAGGGCCTAAACAAGGAATACAGTAAGAGTGGAAATCCTTATGAGGTATTTGCTTACCACAAGAAATACAATTATTAACTTTTTCTGACATCGGACTGGAGCAAGAAAAAAGTTTCCCCAACGGGGTACTTAGCTTTGAGTAGAAGAAGAAAGTCTTCAGAATGAAGCACGAAAAAATATCAGGAGTCAGCCAACCGGCGCTTGCGAACTGCTTCAACCGCACGGCAAGAAAGACTGGAGAACATGGCGTCAACTGGCAGCTTTGTACTCCTGGCGCTCTGACATCAGGGAGCATGACTGAAAAGCCGACGCCGGACCCAGACTTTGGGATTCTGGCCGACCAAGGGCTGCCTGCCGGCAGGAAGAACTCTACAGTGATGACTGCAACAGTGAAACACGATGAACATCTGGTGGAGTGTATAATTAGTAATATAAAGAATAAGGTAGTGAGGTATCTGTTATATAAGATCAGTATATGAAATAGCTGTATAGGT
The DNA here is from genome assembly GCF_019279795.1 of Protopterus annectens. Lineage (NCBI taxonomy): Eukaryota > Metazoa > Chordata > Ceratodontiformes > Protopteridae > Protopterus > Protopterus annectens. The sequence goes on from NC_056750.1 coordinate 540,734,896, forward strand.
GGTTCAGAACTCCCCTTCAGTTTCAGAGATATTGGAAGGTGAGTGAGAGGAAATGTTGGAGAAGTGGACAGAAATAAGAAAATTTGCACGTGTTGGGAATGCCAGATAGCTAAACAGTTTTGGAATAGTTATACCGAAGAATGGGAAAAATGTATGAGAAGCATGGCCCAACATGTTGGAAATTCATATGTTTTGGGTTAGGTGTAGGGGGGGATGAGTAGAGAGAGCAAGATAAAGTATAGTTACTGTATCTGAGAAGATGGGTAAGAAGCATTATAGGTAAAGGCTGGAAGGACCAGCTAAGCTGCAGAGACGTGATAATAAAGACTAATAATTTGGAACATATAATAGTGTACTGGCAGCCCAATGGGGTGAAAAAAATTGAGATGGGAGGATGGAAGGAAGGAATGGGAAAATACTGAATACAGTAGGTATATTTATAACATCTATATGTGGATTATGTCAGTTTCTGGGGGGGGTCAGAATTTATGTCTCATGTTTAATTAACATATAAGCAACAGTCAGGGGTTGCAGTTAAAAATTATTGATTGTCTTTCCCAAAGGAAGATGGGCATTAGGAAAAACAAAAATGTGAATTAATAGTATGGTGTTAAAATTAAAGGTTGCAGCATGTATATAGAAAAGAATGTTCTGTTAAGGATTGTTATACAAACTGTATTTCTGTATGTATTATTACTGCACACAAAGGCTTAACATCAAACGAAAAATGTGTTGGCGATTTTGAGAGATGGTATTGTATGTATTATTTGTTCTGAAATGTTTGATAAATATAAAACAAGATGGTGGACAACAATAGAAAATGCATGCAACAGTGCTGTACATCATAAGAAGAAATAGACCCCATCCATTTAGATTTGCTTTATGCCTGCCTTCCAAATGTTCTCGTATACACTACTATACATGCATATAAATATGCATATACATCCACATGCACACATATACATACAATTCTGTACAAGACAACTGTTTTCTACCATGCAAATCCATTATGTTATACCCACAATTAATGCCTTTTTCAAAGTTACTAAAAAAAGGAAATCAGGGAAATCAGGACATTTATTTTAGACACAACTGTTATAATTAAGAAACAATCAGCAGCACTGAAAGGCTGTTATACTCTTCTCAGTGCTCAATAAAAATTAGTTTAATGCTGGCTTGAAATTTATTTAGACGCTTTGCTGTCCATTTGATCATTCTGTCCATTCCAGTCTCTTGGTCTTAAAGTCTAATATGCTCCCAAAATTGAAGAAATCAGTTTATAAGAATCTGGGAACATATGTAGACAGTAATTTGGCCATCAATGAACACGTAGCCAAGATTGCAAGAAAATTGTTCCATGTTACCCATCTCATAAGCAAAGGTATGGCATCCACGTCCAATGAAGTTATAGTACCAATCTACTAAGCCCTTATCAGACCCATCATTGAGTACAATGCCTCCTTTGACATGTACCTAACCAGGCAGTTGCAACAGTTGGAATGCTCTCAAAGGTTCCTCAGCAGGAGATATGAATACCCTGTCCTACACAGAAGGCCCTATCTCTGCACTCAGACTACTGCAGGTTACTGAGAAATGATCTATGCCTAGCATATAAGCAGTTTTCAGACTCACCACTGATAGATTTCTTGCACATCTGCAAAACAAGCAGCACTAGAAACACTAGATCCAAGGATATGACCTTTGCCTGTGACATAAATAGAACATTCTGGGGAGACTGATATGTGTATCAAAGGAGCCCCATACTGTGGAATAAGATCCCCCTATACATGAAGCAGAGTTCATCCCTGAGCCCTATTCAAGAGAAACCTTGATAATTTGATGGAGAATCATAAATTCACCCCTGGTCTAGCCCCCATGTCTCTGATGGACAGAGGTTGAGATTAATTAAATTAATGCCCAGAAAGCATACAACCCCCCCACATAACCTTTGACTACCTCTTTACTAACATACCCAACAATTTAGGCATCCAAGGAACTTGGGGACTAAACTGGGTTGGGTTGCACAGCTGGGCTTGTAAAGACCCCAGTAGTTTTTAGTCTAGTATAAACCTATGAACCTATTTAACAGACCAGACTGTGTCCGCCAAAACATATTGTAATGAATCTGATCAGCTGAACAGGAAGACACAGAGTAATAGTAAGTATCTTTAAAACAGGCACCAGATCAAAAAAATGAGACAAACGTACCTCTAAACTGTGCAGATTTTCAAAGAATGCCCAGATTTTTGCCTCATATTTTGGTCCATTATTCATAAAATTGTGGTTTTCTGACAAAATAGTGGCAAATCATTTAAGACTGAAGGATAATGACAGACATTTGAGTTTCAGACTTCATACCATTCAAAAAAATCATGCTAATGTAAAACCTGTTATGCTATCAATGTTCTAAGCTTGTGAGAGCAATATTTAAAAAATGTCCCTATTTTGGGCCTTTGTCCCACTTTATTTATGACTTTCTCCAGATTTCTTACCCTAAGAGGTTGAGAGGTATGGAAACAAAACAGTTTCTAGGGTGCAGTGACCTATGTTCATATATATTTTAAACCAAACTGTACAGAAGAATAAAACCAAAACACAACCAATAGTGGTAAAATAAAGCACTGAAAAACAAATGCCACCAGAATGCAAGGTTTAGAGGAAAAAACTTCAGTTTTAGCATAATAACAATTTTAATTGCTGCTTTCATCATACAAGTGAATTATTCAGAATAAATGCAATAAAAAATCCACATCACTTAAATATGTCAGATAAACCTATCAGATGTTGAAACCAATTGAATATTTAATGAATCAATTAAAATCATGTTCTTAAAGATACAAAAAAACAAAAATAAACCCTTTAAGAGGTAAAAACATACAATTCTTGGTAAAAAGCTGAAACAACATTAATATTTCTTAACTTTAAGCTTTCATTTTTTTAAGAAACACTTAATATTTATTACTTCATTCGAACCAGGAAATCTGTACTGTTGTCCACACTGTGGAAGAGAGGTGAAGAAGAGAGTGCAGGCAGGGTGGAATGGATGGAGAAGAGTGTCAGGAATGATTTGTGATAGACGGCTACCAGTAAGAGTGAAAGGGAATGTCTACAAGAGGGGAGTGAGACTAGCTAGGTTATATGGGTTGGAGACAGTGGCATTGACAAAAAGGCAGGAGTCAGAGCTGGATGTGGCAGAGTTAAAGATGTTAAGATTTGCACTGGGTGTGATGAGGATAGACAGGATTAAGAATCAGTGTATTAGAGGGTCAGCTCATGTTGGATGGTTTGGAGACAAAGCAAGAGAGGCAAGATTGCATTGGTTTGGACATGTGCTGAGGAGGGATGTTGGGTATATTGGGAAATGGATGCTAAGGATGGAGCTGCCAGGTAAGAGGAAAAGAGGAAGGCCTAAGATAAGGTTTATGGATGTGGTGAGAGAGGACATGCAGGTGATTGGTTTGACAGAGCAAGATGCAGAGGACAGAAAGAAATGGAAATAGATGATCCACTGTGGTGACCCCTAACAGGAACAGCCGAAAGATTAGAAGACCATTCAAACCAGGGTGCTTGTCAGCTCCAAATCTAAGCTGCTAAAGTGTCTCCCATTTTAGTCTATCAAAAAGGGTGATGAAAATACTGCACTATATAAACATTCTAGATGATGTAATAAGTACAAAAAATGTAGTATTTCCATTCTTGAGCAAGTTACTCATAATATGAGGGGTGGGACTATATAAATAGGTTTAGGAGAAGGAAACACTTCTGCAGCTTAGATTTGGAGCTGACAAGCACCCTGGTTTGAATGAAGTAATAAATATTGTGTTTTTTAAATAGAAGGCTTAAAGTTAAGATAGATTAATGTTGTTTCAACTTTTTACCAAGAATTGTATGTTTTTACCTCTTACAGGGTTTATTTTTGTTTTTGTGTCTTTAAGAAACATGACTTTAATTGACTCATTAAATATTCAATTAGTTTCAAGATCTGACAGATTTATCTGATTTTTATTGTATCTACTCTGAAGTCACTTGTATGACAAAAGTGGCAATCAAAATTGTTATTACGCTAAAAATTAATTTTTTTGTCTCTAAACCTTGCATTCTGGTGGTATTTGAGTTCTTGTACATCCTGTTCTATCATGCAGTAATAACATGCTCTGCATAATACAAACTTTTCACTTGCAGACGGCAACCAGACAGAACTTCTTTCACTATGAGGTCAACATTACTTTATAAAAACTATTCAAAGACTACAAAAGATGTCATGGAGACTGTGACACCTATGCACTGGACCAGTAATCAAAGAGTTTTAGTCCTCACCACTAACACCAGTGAGGGATGTGCACATTGCAAGGATGACAAGTACACACACAGTAAAGTACAATTTCCCTTAAGAGCACACAGAGATCACAGTCAGTCTGGGGCTGGTTTCTCCCTTTCTCTCCAGATCCCCAATAAGACTCCCCACTGGCACAGCTATATGGTTCAGATCTCAGCCAAGTGGTCAAGCCAAAACCTCCAGCACCCTTTCTGTCCAACCAGTGCTTCATGTCCCTGGCCAAGTAGCTGACACACACACACTTTGAGATTTTATTTATTTAATTATTTACAGTTTGATTACCGGGGAAGTCCACTGGGCCGAATTGACCCATTTTCAGTGGAGGCCCGGGGAGAAAAGCTCCAAGATGCATTATACAATTTAGATACAACTGATAGTTAATATTAAAGATAATATTATGTAGAATAGTTACTCATAAATGCATTCAATATCATGCATAGTTATCAAATTCATTAAGCTTGAAGGTAGGGATCATACAGTTTCATTTGATTTATATATGAACACACAGACACTCCTGGGGAAGGCTGGCACAGGTTCTCCAGCTATGTCCTGTTCTGCCAGGACTATACGGTAGTACCACCTGCCACCAACCACCCTTATCAGCTACTATAAAGGCCCTTACCAAAGGGTGTCCAATTCTACTGTGCAATGTTACTGTTATCCAAATGGTAAGTGTGACTAAAGCTAAGGCTGTTAAGAGTGGCTTGTACAGTATCACCAGATACATGCAAGTACCCTAAGAGCTTAAATATCTCTTAAACAAAACCAGCCACAATTAAAAGGTTTACATATATTTAATAATAAATAATAAAAACACAAGACAATATTCATTAACTCAACACAGTGACAATAGAATAGTTCAGAAATCACAGGAAATACTTTAAAATAACATAGCAGAACAGTCTCACATAAATATAGAAAACATCTAACTTATCTTGCTATATTCCTATCTATCTCTAAGAGAAACTAAGTCCTAAATAACTTACTTACAGAGCCAGGCAAATGCTGGTGATGTTGTCAGATCCAGAATAAAATACAAAATGCCATCTCTCAAAATCACCAATACATTTTTCGTTCTGTCTGAGATGGTTCTTAAACTGATAATACACATTACTGCTGAATCAGCTGAGATTACATATTTCTTGTCACCTCTGATTTAGTTTCCCAGGTTAGCAGGGACTTAAATTTTTAACATGTCTCTGTTAAAAATCCTTATCTCAGAAGCTGACAATTCTCTCTTAGAAGCTTGCCTGAAACTGAAAAGTCGTAAAACAATTACCTTGGAAACCTGTAATTACCTTTGTTTCTAGACAATAGAATGAAACTCCAGCTGTAGACATTCTGTCTCTTCAGCTGAGATAAACTAATCTTATACACATTGTAAAACTATTTACTTATCAGCTTATTTTCTTAGAGTTTGCAAGTTAACTCTATATGTCCCAATTTCTACCATGAAAACATGCATTTGCATTGGCATATAGTTTATACACATGTCTGCTGTTTTCCATCATAGTGCACTGTGGTTACAGTCTTGAAGCTCAGTACAGAACACATAATTTAATCATAACATATAGTTCTCTTACATTTGTAAAACAAGCTACAAACCCTATTAATATTTACAAAGGACACAGGATTATTTACAAAATTCTATCTAGCTGGGCTGGCATCCTTCACAGGGACTACAAATGCATTATGAACAGTACATACAGCAGCAAAAATAAAATAAATTAATATACGTACAGACACCTATTCATCTGTTTATGCATACCTGAACATGTGTACACAGACACATGTATATTTACATAGACTTATACATGTAAGCAGATACACACACGCACACACACACACACACACACACACACACACACACACACACACACACACACACACACACACACACACACAGATATGTGCCCTAAGTAGAGTGCTACAAACGTATCCATGCAATACAGTTGTCTAATATTGGAATCAATGGGTGGCAAGGGTGAACTGACAGTATGTTTGTGTTCCCACAACTTATTCACTACTCTAATAAAAATGGCTTTCACATTTCATTACAGTAAATAACACAATAAAAACTGTACTGTGTACTTGTTTCAAATATTTTGTCAGTAAAGCTGACAAAAATAATGACGGAACAAAGCTGAAAAAAATTAAAAATACAAATATAATAGGACCCACAGTAATGCACACTACTCAGTAAAAACAAGCATACTGTGAAATGCTTAATGCAGTCATTTTCACAGCCATTCTATGAAACTTTAAAATGTACAATTAGGCCTGCTGCTGTCTGCTGGTACAAATTTATATATAAAGTGTTAAGCTGTACTACTGAGTGTTTGTAATGTATGCCACCCCAGCAGTCAGGATAAGCTAGAGGCTGGACAGCCATTTGTGCACCGAGGTGAAGAACAAACATCATTTTCAGGAGTTCTGAGCTAAGATCTGATCACCTTACACCAAACTACATTCAAAATGTGACAAAAATGAATATTATATTAAAGACAATCCTTTGAAAAAAGTACCTTCACTTTCATTTACAAATACAAAAATATGTGCATACAAATAGGTGTGGTATAGTGGCACAGTGGAGAAATACTTTCCTTGTCCTGCTGACCTACCGCGTGTGCATTCGTGCTTAGCATACCTAACACCGGGTTAATTGCCCAATGTCCCGTACACATAATGGGCCAACAGGAACCTCCTTGCCAAGACCAAAAGGGCCAGAGAATAACTAAGTTCCCAGATGAAAAAGGTTTGTGGCCTGCACTGTGGTGGCAGGACAGGTAGCTTACATCCTTCTAAGTTGGGAACTGCTGATTGAGAGCTCAGTGTCTGTTATTCTAAAAGTGTATTAGTTCTGGTTTAAGCACTTGGGCTTCAGGCTAGTTATTTTACATTAAGAAGGATTGCGGTCTGCACTCTTGAGGGAGGAGAGGCTGGACTCTGCCCTTCTGAGCAGGGAATTTCTGGTTAAAGGCTTATAGTGCCTGCATATTCTAACTGTTTCTTACTGAAATTGGTACACCTTGTTTGCTGTAGCATAGACTAGATCCAGGCCTGCTGAATCTAGCTTTATTTGTATGCTTGTTGTTTGTTTATTTCCCTGAAACGCTAATTCCACCTAAAACGCTGCCTTGTAGCACTTCTGTGGATCCCTAGTGATATCTACATTGCTTACTGTACTTATTTCCTTGTTTCACTTGAAAGAAAGTTACTGTTTGTCATTTTTGCATTTAACTTACCTGTAACACATTGCATTTAAGTTAACTGGCACTTGCTCACTAAAACAATTATATAAGTCAGCTCTAAAAAATTAAAAGCACTACACCCTCACAAAATCCCCTTGAGTACCTTGTTCCCCATTGGCCCTTTTTTTCAATTATAAAGGAATTCCCAATACTATTCTAGCATGTCCAAAGGTCAGTTGTCAATCAACTCTCTGGTCCAGCTGGTGAATCTGGGAATCTTGAGGCAATGTTACAACTGCCTCATGTACACAGACAACCCTCTCCTCCTCCCAACAAATTCCAACACATGTGAGAGATGCAACCATATAGCCAAACTGGAGGCTAAGCTCTCTCAACTCAGTACTGGCATAACCAGTTAGGAGGAGAAGGAAACCACACTCACTACAATTCCAGTCTCACATAGACCTACCATGACAACAAACCAAACACATAAACACACAAAAACGTACTCGGAGGCTCTAAATAAAAATCTGCCTAAGCAGCAGAGACCTCCAAAGCAGACACCCAAGCAACCACTACCCCAAAACAAAACACATGCAACACATAGCTCATAAAGCCAGTGTGCCGAACAGTCACAGCCCTTAAGGCTAAACAACACACCTGATACACTTGTAATAGGTGACTCTATCGTCAGGCACACTGACGTCCCGCTCACCAGGCTGAACAAGGAGAAGGTCATGGTGAGCTGCCTGTCGGGCGCTAGGATCCGCCACATAACACAAGCACTCAGGTCACTCCAAGGCAAGTATAAATATGACTCAGTCATTGTCCATGCTGATGTGAATGACCTGAGATGTACCTCCCTGGACTACATGAAAAGAGACATAGAGGAGCTCTCTGAGCATGTAGCCCAGGCCGGTATGACCCTGATCTTGAGTAGCATCTTACCCTCACCAAGAATGATGCCACAATATGAAGACAAGATGATCAATTTCAACAATTGGCTTAAGTGTTGGTGTCATTCAAAAGGGATCCAATGCCTGTCAGCCTGGGATGATATGCTCGACAAGCCACGATGCTTCGCTAGGGACGGCCTGCACCTGTCACCCCTGGGCTTTTGGATATTGGCAAAGGCTCTTGCTACCCCCATAGTGCCTTTTTTAGGCAAGGCTCAAAAGACAAACCCACCTCCATAGGTATCAAAAGGGATAAGAAACTAAGAGTAATGCTACTCAACGCCAGAAGTCTAAACCTCAAGATGCATGCACTCGAAACTCTCCTTAGCAGGGAGAACATCGATATCTGTGCAGTAACAGAAACCTGGTTCAGGGCTCCCGAGAGCACCCCAGCACTACCAGGTTATACCTCATACCATGCTTTTCGGACCCAAAACTTGGACCAAACCACAAAAGGAGGGGGAGTATCAATATTCGTCAAAGATACCCACACCTCCAGGTTGGTGGCACAGCACGAAGCATCAGAGACTATCCATGTGCAACTAATTGTGGGTAAAACTGCCTTCCAGTTTATAGCCTGCTACAAACCACCCTCCCAAACACAGGAACCCCACTTGGCCTTCCTGAGAATACTGGAAAATATGAAGGTCTCTCCAAACACCATTATATTGGGCGACTTCAACTACCCAAACATAGACTGGGAGCATTACTCTAGCTCCAACACCCTAGCCCAAAGGTTCGTAGAATTTATAAACTCAAATGCTATGGAACAACTTGTTACCACTCCCACAAGAGGGGAAAACATACTGGACCTGATCATCACCAACATGGGGACACTATTGCTCCAGACCAGAAGTGTATCCCTCACTGGTAAGATCAGACCATAAACTAATCTCACTGGATATTCACATCCCGACCCCACCCCCTGCCCAGAAAACCACAGTGAAAAACTTCTCTAAAGCAAATTTCACATGCCTCAAAACTGAGGCGAAATCCTTCAAAGCCCCCGGGCCTGTGGAAAATACGGCCCAGACCGCGGAATCCTTTATATACGCATTCTATGAACACCTTCAGGAATGCATGGGTCATGCAATCCCGAATAAAACCAAGACCGAATCCTCCAAAGGCAGACGTCCGGTCTGGTGGACCCCAGCCATAAACAAACTATACAATAGAAGGAGGAAGCTACTACATGATAGAGCAAAATCCCAAAAAGGGAAGGCATCTCTGATCAGTATTAGGAAAAAACTACGGGCACTCATAAAATCGTCTAAGGCCAGCTTCGAGAGAAAAATTGCACAGGACACTAAGGATAATCACAAGGCTTTCTTTAGTTATGTTAGGAACCTGGGTAGGAATTCCCAGATATGCTCAGAATTAGTCCAAAATGACAAAAAATACATCGAGCCCACAGACATTGCCCACATCCTAGCTGACAGGTTCAGTGCAAACTTCTCCCCCCTCTCCCCACCAAAAGGGCAAATATCTATCGCAACAGAGTGCTGCCCCCCTGACATCTCAGATGCTCTGGTAAGAGCCGCCCTCTCCAAAGCAAAAAGCACAGCATCAATGGGACCAGATGGTGTCCCGGGCTGCGTCCTACATGAACTCCAAGAAGAGCTAAACCCAAACATAAAACTACTGTTCAATCTTAGCCTTACTAAAGGATATGTACCCAAAGAGTGGTGTACAGCAACAGTGGTCCCTCTCCACAAAGGTGGTGTCTCAACGGATCCTGGAAACTATCGCCCCATAAGCCTGACTAGCTTGGTCTGCAAAGCTATGGAAAGGATCATCATGGACCTCATAAATAAAGATATTGGGGACCTACAGTCACTGGATCCTACCCAGTTTGGCTTTGTTAAGGGCAGATCCTGCCTCTTAAACCTGGTCGATTTCTTTGAAACAGTCACCAAGGCCATTGATGAGGGGAAGGTGGTCCACACAGCCTACCTGGACCTCGCAAAAGCCTTTGATACAATACCCCACTCGGGCATTATAGATAAGCTCACCAGCTTAAATATAAACCCCTATGTCACTAGATGGGTTGCAAACTGGCTCAAGGACAGAACCCACATGGTTAGAATTGCTGGAGCGATGTCAGACTCCAAACCAGTTACAAGTGGCATCCCACAAGGCTCAGTCCTGGGACCTCTCTTGTTCGGTATATATTTCTCAGTGGTACAGGCCAACACGGAAGGACTGTGGCTGACCAAGTTCGCAGATGACTGCAAACTGGGCACCATAATCAACTCTCCAGCCTACACAAGCATCCTCCAAAAGGGCCTCATAGAAACAGACAACTGGTGCCAGAGCCATGGCCTCAAGCTAAACGCCAAAAAGTGTATAGTCATCCCTTTGGCAAAACAAAGTGCCCACAAATTACCACATAGGTGGTAATCCATTAAGTACAAAAGAAGTCATTAGGGACCTGGGGACCCAAGTTGATAGCAATCTCTCATTTGACAACCACGTGGCCAAAGTGGTTAGAAAAACATTTTATATAGCCCACCTAATCATGAAGGGATTCACATCTAGATCAGGGGAGGTCATCGTGCCTCTTTACTCATCCCTTATCAGGCCCATAATTGAGTACAATGCCCCTTTTGGGATGTACCTTACCAGACACCTGCAGCAACTGGAAAGACCCCAAAAGTACCTCACCAAGAGGATCAAAGGGCTCAAACAGATGCCATATGCTGCCCGGTTAAAGAAACTCCAGCTCTACTCAGTGGCATACCACCTGCTCAGAGGCGATCTGTGCCTGACGTATAAAGCCATGTCCAACCTGGAATTAATGGACATGCTGCACCTCAGAAAATCCAAATCCCATTGAGCTACGGGCTCGAGAGACTTTAACCTCAACACTGAAATAAATAGGACATGCTGGAGGGACAGATTCATAACCCAGAGGCTCCCTTCACTCTGGAATAAAATCCCAGTCCAGGTTAGGCAGAGTCCCACATTGACTCTCTTCAAGAGGAATCTTGATGAGTGGATGGGAGATTGTAGGTTTACCCCGGCTATCACTTCTGTGTCACTGTTAGACAGAGGCACAGTATACTAACCTCAAATAAAGGCATAGCAAAATTAATTTAAAATGGGTGGCGAAAGCCAAACACACTCTGGCTAGGCTTATAAATGCCCTAGGGCAGATAGCCTAGTATGAACCTATGAACCTATGAAAAGTCTAATAAGAGCATACCTAACACCAGGTTAATTGCCCAATGCCCCCACACATAACGGGTCAACAGGAACCTCCTTGCCAAGACCAAAAGGGCCAGAGAATAACCAAGCTCCCAGTTAAAAAGTCTAATAAGAGCGTACCTAACACTGGGTTAATTGCCCAACGGTCCCCACACATAATGGGCCAACAGGAACATCCTTGCCATGACGAGAAGGGCCAGAAAATAACCAAGCTCCCAGTTAAAAAGTCTAATAAGAGCGTACTTAACACTGGGTTAATTGCCCAGTGCCCCGCACACATAACAGGCCAACAGGAACCTCCTTGCCAAGATCAAAAGGGCCAGAGAATAACCAAGCTCCCAGTTAAAAAGTCTAATAAGAGCGTACCTAACACCAGGTTAATTGCCCAATGCCCCCCACACATAACAGGCCAAAAGAAACATCCTTGCCAAGACCAAAATGGCCATAGAGTAACCAAGCTCCCAATTAAAAAGTCTAATAAGAGCGTGCCTAACACCAGGTTAATTGTCCAACGCCACCCACACATAACATGCCAACAGGAACCTCCTTGCCAAGACCAAATGGGCCAGAGAATAACCAAGCTCCCAGTTAAAAAGTCTAATAAGAACGTACCTAACACCAGGTTAATTGCTCAATGCCCCCCACACATAACGGGCCAACAGGAACATTCTTGCCAAGACCAAAAGGGCCATAGAATAACCAAGCTCCCAGTTAAAAAGTCTAATAAGAGCGTGCCTAACACCAGGTTAATTGCCCAACGCCACCCACACATAACGTGCCAACAGGAACCTCCCTGCCAAGACAAAATGGGCTAGAGAATAACCAAGCTCCCAGTTAAAAAGTCTAATAAGAGCATACCTAACACTGGGTTAAGTGCTCAATCCCCCACACACACACATAATGGGCCAACAGGAACCTCCTTGCCAAGACCAAAAGGGCCAGATAATAACCAAACTCCCAGTTAAAAAGTCTAATAAGAATGTACCTAACACCAGGTTACTTGCTCAATGCCCCCCATGCATACAGGCCAACAGGAACCTCCTTGCCAAGACCAAAAGGGCCAGAGAATAACCAGGCTCCCAGTTAAAAATTCTAGTAAGGTTACTATCTAATTTTTTCCTGTAAGCACACTACTTGGATTGGCAATGGAAAGTGTTTTAATAGTTTATTAGTTTTATTAATTGTGAGCCCTATTCATCCCCTCGTAGCCATACTACTAAAATAACTAAGGGACCTTCACTGACCTATCCTCCTCAGTACATTCTTTCTCTGATCCCCCACCTTTTTTTTGGGTAGTACCCAAAAGAACTGCCTCCCTACTCGTCTTTACCTTACAGGCAGGCTTTACGTATAACAGTTGTAAATGCACCTCTGGTGTTTTCCTTAATTATTCACACAGCCTCCTGCCCAACACACTGATTTTTTTTTTTTTTTTTTTTTTTTTTTTGTGGTCACTTAACTACACTGCTTGGTGCAACCCTGCTCTGTTTGAAACTATAGTACTAGGTGATGTCAACATCGACTGGAACTCTATCCACTCACCAACACCCACCATTCATATTAACCTATATAATTTCACCCAACTCATTAAATCACCCACGCGTATTGATAAGTCCACAAAAGAGGAATCCATGTTAGACTGGATCGTCATGAACCAGCCCAACACTACCCATCAATGTGGAACACTGCCCAACTTTCTCAGTGATGACAATCCCACTTTTATCCTTAGACACAAACTTAAATCCATCAACTCCCCCTCCCTGCTACAAACCCATTCCCACAAAAACTTCTCAACAGATCACTTCTTAGAAGCCTTAGAATCCTGGTCTCCAATCAAAAGCCTCCCTCTAGACAAGGCAGTAGAATACTTCAACTCCACATTTCTAAACATCCTCAACCATCTAGCCCCAATCAGAACAATTAGGATATGTAACAACCCTGCGCCCTGCTACAAAACACCACTAGGGCCTTACTGAAAGGATAAAACTTGGAAAACCAAACGTCAACACAAAACACCCACAGCTAGGCAAGCCTTTTTCGAACTTAGAAATAAAGCAAAAAAAAAACAAGTTAAGATTGACAACCAAAATCACTACATTTCCTTACAAAGGAAACACGGTGACAACCCACAAAAATTCTGGGCTGCAGTGAACATCCTCCAGCCCAGTAAAACCACTACACCACCAACAAATATAGAAGGTACAAACTTAGACATAGCCTCCAGCTTCAACAACTATTTTACCTCCTCTATAGTTAAACTCATAAATGATACAAATCCCACTAACCTCCTGCAACCCCTTAAACCCCAAGAAAACACTACCCCCTTCTCACTCAAGTAAGTACCAGTATCATCCATCCAAAAAATCTTAGCAAAACTCAAACCAGCCACCCTCGCTGCCAACAATCTTCCAGCTGAATACCTTCAACTTGCATCCAGGCCCATAGCTTACCCCATCTCATTACTAATAACTAGATCCATCACTGAGCACACCATCCATCCTTGTGGAAAACCTCATTCATCATCCTCCTTCATAAGGGTGGCCCCTCTATCTCCCTCTCTAACTACCAACCCATTGCAATCCTCTCACCCCTATCCAAGATTCTAGAAAGGTGCATTCACCACCAACTCCTCACCCACCTTCTCTCCAATGATCTACTATCCAGAACACACCACAGCTTCCGCCCATGTGACAGCACCACCACTGCCCTAGTTAACTTCACCAACACCATAAATGCATACAGGAACCAAGGCAAACTTGTCTCTGCCACCTTTCTAGACTTATCCAAAGCATTCGATATGGTTTCCCACAATAAACTCTTAACCTGCCTCTCTGAACTCAGCCTTGACAGCCCCACCCTGCTCTGGTTTAATAGTTACCAACTACTGCCATCAGTCTGTCAAATGGCTTAACTCCCTTTCCCCTTCACTCCCTGTCACACTTGGCATACCTCAAGGTTCGATTCTCGGCCCCATTCTTTTTAAGATCTTTACAAACCAACTTCACTTAGCAACCACAAAAGATGAAATAGTCCAATATGCTGATGACACATCCCTGATCTGCTCTGCAATTGGCATCCAACTTTTCCAACAAAAAAAACAATAATCCTTCACAGAGATAGAAAATTGGCTAAATAAAGCCCAATTGATATTAAACCCAAAGAAAACACAACTTATACTGTTCCACCCAGCAAAGACCAATGATACTACCTTCTCCATAATCTTAACTAACAAGACCCTCATCACCCCAGTCCCAGAGGCCAAATTGTTAGGATTTACAATTGACCAACAACTAAAATAAAACAAACATATATACCTCACTGTCTCCAAAGTCCACAAAAAACTAGGGGCCCTCTATCACTGTAAAGGTTACCTAACTTCCAAGTCTAGAATAGCTATAGACAGAATCCATCTCTTATCAACTTTATTTTATGCTTGTCTAGTGCTAACAAACCTAAATAAAACTGACCTGAACAGACTTTCCACATGCTATAACAAAATTGTCAGGTTCGCAACCAGCGCCAAATCACACTCCCACCACTGCCAATTCCTACATACACTACATTGGCTAGAATTTCTGAATTTATTACAATACCACCATCTCAACCTAGCACACCAAATTCTATATTATCCTGAGAAAAACCTCTGCCCTGACTGGCCTTCTAAATTTCTACAGTTCAAATAGACAACTACGATCCATTAACAAAGCTCTGATCGAAAAAATCCCCTGTAAAAACAGCTCTGGGGAATCTCTCTTCAGTCATGAAATTGTAAAAACATGGAATACCCTGCCTCCTGACCACAGACTACAAAAATGTACATACACTTTCAAAAACCACCTCAACCATTTATGTAACTGCAGTAGACCTCCCTGAAGCCCCACCCTACTGTAGGATGTTATTTCCTGTTGTTTCTGGCAAATACAAATACTGTGTTCCGCTTACGCTCATTGTTTATATTATAAATACTGTGTGTGTGTGTGTGTGTGTGTGTGTGTGTGTGTGTGTGTGTGTGTGTATGTATATGTATATATATATATATATATATATATATATATATATATATATATATATATATATATATATATATATATATATATATATATATATATATATATATATATATAAATATATATATATATATATATATAGATATATATATATATATATATATATATATATATATATATATATATAGATATAGATATAAATATATATATATATATATATATATATATATATGTATATGATCTTACTGTGATATTGTCCTGTAATGTAAATATATTGCACCTGCACTTCTCTATGAAAGTGCTATGATCACATGTTTGTACTTCATCTTTGTATTTTTAACTTGCTAACCTTTCTATAATAAGTTTCCTGATGTTATCATTTAAACTTTGTAACCTTAATTGTTACCATTAATTGCTTATTACTCTAACAGTTTGGAGCTTTTCTCCCCAGGACTCCACTGAAAACAGACACTAGCTGTCTAATCGACTATCCTGGTAAACAAATGTTAAATAAATCTTCTTCTTCTAGCGGCTTTTCCCAGTTAGGGGTTGCCACAGTGGATCACCCGTCCGCTCATGATTGGCAGAGGAGTTTTACAGTGTTGAGTTGCCAGCCCGGTGCCCAACATTCCACAGAAGGCACACACATGCATGCACTCATGCCTAGGGCCAATTCAGAGTGTCCAATCCACCTAGAGCACATCTTTGGGATGTGGGCGGAAAGCGGAGCACCCGGAAAAAACCCACACGACCAAAACAAATGTTAAATAAATAAAATAAAAATAAATAAAACTGCTGCCATACAGCAAGAGGTTATCTCATTCAGATCTCAGCTGGGGTGTATTTTGCATGGAATCTGTATGGGCTCCTACAAAAATGCCAGCACTGAGAATGCCAACAAGCCAAAAAAAAGATTGAAAATTCAGGAAAAGAGTGAATCTGAAACATTGCTCTTCTACTTTAAACTTCTAATTGCAGCTTGCAGAAATGTCTTTAACTCCTAGCCAGTGCTCACCCAAGGAATGTACAAATGACATGATATGGTTTTCATAAATTAATATTATACACCAGCTGCTGAATAATTTAGAAAAAAAATATCATATATTACCTTGTGTCAGAAGGATTTTTATAAATTTAATCTTGCTATATGTAATGCTAAATCAGAGCCAAGCACATGCATTCTCTTCATTATTATCACAGTTTCTACCAAATATGCAGCTCACTAATTGCTCCAGAACCCTTCTTGAATAACTTTGATGTGGTCATTTTCTTCAATATTACGTTCATAACGTTGATGCATATATAAAAAGATGTTTATGGCTATTGTGTGTACATTATTTTAATGACTTTGTTATTACTAAAAGTGTTCTGATGGAAGAGTTTTAGGTTCAGATGTAAACAGGACACCACTGATAACTTATTAGTGCTACAACTTCCCTTTCTCTGACACCTATTTGCCCTTTTAATCAAGGCACATGCCAATTCAGTGCAGTAAAACATTTATAAATAAAACTCTTAAAAATAAGTTCCCTCCAGAACTATCTGTTCAAGATTTTCTGAGTTTGTTGCAAATAGTTATTTTTAGAACAGCAACATTCACACCTCTGGCAGATCTTTACAATAGCTCTCAGATTAAAGCTGACATCTACAACTCTACCAGGTGTTCAAAATGCTGCTTAAAAGCTAAGAAAACTGAGAATCCTGCACTTGTGTAAGCTAACAGCCATTCCCTTACTGACGAGTTCAGAATAAAGTCCTTAGGGTGCTTGGTACTACGTGAACCAAACAGGAAACAAAGTAAATACTTAGCTAAGAGCTAAACACATTCTAAAATAAATGTAATAATGACAAATATGTTGGTAGTGTGATTGCAAATTTCAAAGCAGCAAATCATTATACTGTTTTATAATCTGAGAGTTATTCACCAAAGCATCCAAGGAGAAATACTAATTATCATATTTAGTCTGGAATACTTTGCCATCAGAAAAGGAAAGTGGGAAAAAGCATTCTTAAAAACACAGATCCTCCAAATGACTTCAACAGAGGACATTGCTTGACTATATAATATGCATTAATTACATTTCATTAGATTTGTAAGCAGTACATCCAACATATTTTATCAACACTGATGTGCTGTATTATGTCTGTGACAGCAGTTAAAAATAGGATTGCTTTAATAAGCAGGTGAAAACATCAGTAACACAATGTCATTAACCAAGTTATGACCACACAGCCTGTACATTAAATACATAGGTTTCTCAAAGAGTCCAGCCACAAGTGGTAAGGCTGCAGAAACAAAATGGCCATTTAAAATGACCATGAAAAGCAGCAATTCAGAGACACATTAGCCTAAATAAGTATAGACCTCATTATCAGCTAATCTGCATGTATATGAATTGCTCAGTGATTACCTCAAACACTAACTAGCACTTTTTTCAGGCCAATACATTGCTTTAGCACAGAAACCCCCTCATTCACTCTCCCTACACACACACACACACACACACACACACACACACACACACACACACACACACACACACACACACACACACACACACACACACATTCAAACACACAAGGACAAAGACACATCCCCATATCTCTCAAATGCCCCTGAATTAACAGAATGAATTTGTCTCTTATGTTCACTGTATCCCTGTCATGGATGAATTCAGTCAGTCAATAATGCCAGACATTAGAGTATCATGGTTTTAATCATCCAGCTGCAGCTTCTTACTGCAAAATCTTTTGTTCTACTAACTTGTTATCATTTGGAGGATCTCTGTCATTAGATATGCTTTTCTTTTATTGTCTATTTCTGATGACACTGTATTCCTGATTAAATATAATCTTAGCATTTCTCTTGGGGTGGTTTGACGAATGCATCTCAGATTATAAAACTATTTAATAATTTTATGTTTTGAAATTTGCAATCACACTTCCAAAATATTTGTAATTTTTAACTCCATAGTGTGACCACCCAGGTAAACATAGACAAAAACATACACACACTCACCTGAGATTGCTCATACACCTGCATGCACGCTCACACGCTGCCACACACACCACACCCTACTATCTGTCCACTTAATTCCCTGGCACTTAACTCTAACATAATCACTCCCATTGAAATCAGTGGGTGAACAAGATTAATTAATGAAGTTGGCAGTTTTGATTTATGCAGCCAAGAGGTACTATGAGTTGCTTGGCTGCATAAAACACTTATCATTGGCATTTCATGGAAGAGCAGATGACTAATTAACATATGCCACTCCCCCAGAATGCCTCATTAACATTTGAGGTAATACAGTGGGACCGCCCACCATGGTGCTTCTACAGACTCCATAGAAGCATTGTTGCAGGACTGTCACTAAATCAGAAATAGCCACTGCTGGCAATGATTGCTATTTTCTGCAGGTCATAACTTTTCTGAGTCCCTGGGATAAATTTCCATTAGGCTATTAGTAGCTGTTGTAAATCCTCAAACAAATAACTGGTTGAAACAAAACCAAGGGAAAAAAGGTTATGTCAATGAAGCAAAAATTGATCTTTCTCACAGTTTAACAATGTTTTCTAGGCTGTTGGTTATGTTTACCTATATCACATTGCTCAGTAAATGTAATTAATTTATTATATGCACTTAAAGATCAAATGCAACTTTTTTTACCATTTCATTTTGTTATAATTGTGCTCTCAACTTGTAAAGTGGGCTTTCATATTCAAAAATGCGTAGTCTTTACCTTAGTTACTTCAATGGACTTATATTTATCAAGTTTCTGAACTGGTGGTTTTTTTACTGTTTGTTGAACATCTGTCCAATCACTTCTTGATTCCATGTCATCCGTAGGTTTGTCACTGAGGTGATTCATAAATCAGTAGGTTTCTCTCTGAAATCCATTGGTAGACAATGATTTATTCGTTTTATATCTGTTTATTACAATGTATCCTAAGCAGCATACACCTTACCAAGAATCTTATCCTGTTCCATGTTTCTTTTGTTACATTTCTCATATATATATATATATATATATATATATATATATATATATATATATATCTAGGTCCCCTTCACATTACCGACACTTCAAAATGCCGAATTTCATATGGCCAAGACCATATGATCGACATCTGAAATGCCGACAATGCGGAATCGGCATCTCCGTACAGTGTGGAATGGAAAGATTTCCATTCCTGCACTGTAGTGTGATCTTGGAGTTGCTATATTTAAGTTGCGAGGGGTGTAGGGGGCGAGCCCCCATGGAGGGTGCAGGGGGGCTTGACCCCTGCTAGCAGTGTTTAGGTAAGTGTTTTTTGTTTTTTACTTTTGTATTTCATATGTTCGACATTTCAAATTTCGCTCATATGGTCTCGGCCATATGAAATGTCAAACATATGAAGTAGATATATATATATATATATATATATATATATATATATATATATATATATATATATATATATATATATACACACACATATACAACCACACACACACACACACACACACACACACACACACACACACACACATGCATGCATTTCTTTTTTTATTTATTATCTGACTCAGGGACTGACTGTGCTGCATTCTGGTTACTTTGTAATAAAATCTATTTCACACTACAAAAAAAAAATGCCATCTCACTACAGAACTGTTTCTTTCCCCTCTGAAACATCACCAAATGGAGTGGGTGGATTGCATGGAATCATGAAGTAATTGGACAGTTGCTCAGCATACTGTAAACAGAAACACCTGTTTATTACACTTATTAAATGTAGGTCCACTGAAGTAATTAAAGTAAAAACTACACATTTTAAAATAAGAATGTACACCTTACAAGATGAGAGCATAATTTTAACAAAAAGAAATTGTAAAAAAAACTTTGCACTGATCTTTAACTGTGAAGGACACCCTCAAAAAAGAAACCTGAAGAGAAAAAAGTAAACAAGGAAGAAATAATATATACATGTAAATAACAGTAGGCTAATCTGCTAGGTATAGTTACATTTAAGTAGCATCTGGCAAAAGTAAGTCTGAGGAACTTTTTAAGTACATTTTTAAAGTAGTTTTTTTCCTAAGATATTTTTATTCACTAGATAGTAAATAACCTGCATGCACTCTGGTCTTTCTTGAAATTTTATTTATAAGAAGTCTAATAGAAGTTATGTTTAAAGTGATTCTCCTTTTGCATCTTAGCACCTTAATAAGGTTATGAAATTAACTAGTTAATAAATTAGAGATATTTAAACCTGAAACAATCAAGAAGACTGAAGGTTTCTCTGTACTTCATTGGACAAATAAAAAGGAATTGGGTTTTTGTGAAGTGTTGTGCAATTTTGATTTTTTTATATTTAGCTGCATGTCTGATTAAAAAAAAACAGAAAAAACTTGACCATAAAGTTCACTTTTTCCGCTGTCCATGAAAATGCATTTGAATCTGTGATGTCAAGTGTTACTAAGATCACCATTTCATTCATTCATTCATTCATTCAATCAGTGAGTCGGAGTTTTTCATGATATTTGAAACTGATTACATAAGCTTTAAATGTAGTCATTATCTACATACATCCGTTATAATAGGTTTCTGACAACACAACTTTTAATGCACAGCAGGGGAAATTTTATCTCTTCACCTTTCCAAGTAGATCAAAAATGCAAATGTTTATTATGACGTGCATTGTTTCTAAGATAACTAGTCCCCTTCAAATGTAGCTAATTATTGTTCTAGCTTTATCAGAGCAAATGCAAATCAACAGGCTGTCAGCAAAACAGCTGTGACTGTGAACCTTTTTTGAGTTTTGGGTTCTAGCACTGAATGGTCTGGGGTTTATTTAAGTGATACTGCTATATTATGTAGTTAGCAGTTGTTTAGGTATTGGGAGGCAGAAGTAAGTACAGGAGTATAACTAAAGCCTTCATTTGTATTTGTGCATTTGTTCATATGTGCACATTTGTGTGACTGTGTGCTCTTGTACACATGTATATGTTGCCTACAATATGGTTTTGTCTCACTGAAAAGTAATTCTCTGACTTTAAATTTTCTCGTAATGTTTTTTTCTTTATTGTCACTATGCCTTCTTTCCTTACTTATACAGGTATAGGAAGTTATTAAGGTTTCATCAAGCATATGGAATGCATGTAGTTGGAGATCTTGACCATGGGTAGAGCTTGCAAGGGGAATATCTGTTTGATGAATATTTCAGCAGTAGCAGACCCTCATAAAATTAGCAAAAGCTAGATCAATAGAACAATAGGTCAGCTGGTAAAATCACTAAGGTGGTTCCGACAGTGAATTTTTACTTTAATGAATCCGCACTGCTTGTCTCCTATTTTTTTCTTTGTCATGTTACATTATGCAGCCCTTCATAACCCTTCCCACTTATTCTACATTCTATAATGTGAATTCCTAAACTCTTTCCTAACAGATCTTCTGTTTTGTATCTTTACCCACTGTAGGTACAAATTGTTAATGAAACCAAAAGTGGGAAATGCAACCAAACTGAAACTGAGTCAAAAGGCAAACACGAAATGAAACAATCGCCACCAGGAAGTCAGCCAAAGCTCTTTATTCCAAAACCAAGCAGACAAGGCTGTCACCAGCCACGAAAAAACATGTAAACGCCTTAATCCTCTGATAATGGACAGTATGCGTTTTCGTCAGATTCTCGACTTCTTCAGACAATCAGTACATTCAATTAACACAGTATATATAACGTTGACCATCAATTGATTAATTGAAATTATTCTTGGCGATGAAAAGGTCACTGTGTTTCCACTCTGCCATACTTGGCTTTGATATTGTCAGCAGCTCCCCAGGCTGTATACAAACAGTCACAATATATTCACGCTGTGAATGCAATTATACCATAGCGAAATGATGGCTCCAAAGTTTCCAGTCTTATGATGGCTTCAAAGTATCCAACCTTTTTGGTCTGATATACAAAGTATCCACACTGAAGATATAGTTTAAGCGCTTATCGGTTGCAATACATAGGGACTGTTTTATTCTACATCAAGATTTTAACTTGGCATGAAGATTTTAACTTTTCCTACAATAAAAGGATTTTAACTGCCAATAAAGCTAGAAGCTTTTATTTGATCTGTTAGACTGGTTAAGCTGTTATCACAGTTCATCAAAGTCACATAGCAGCTACTATATCTTCAGTGTGGATACTTTGTATATCAGACCAAAAAGGTTGGATACTTTGAAGCCATCATAAGACTGGAAACTTTGGAGCCATCATTTCGCTATGGTATAATTGCATTCACAGCGTGAATATATTGTGACTGTTTGTATACAGCCTGGGGAGCTGCTGACAATATCAAAGCCGAGTATGGCAGAGTGGAAACACGGTGATCTTTTCATCGCCAAGAATAATTTCAATTAATCAATTGATGGTCAACGTTATATATACTGTGCTAATTGAATGTACTGATTGTCTGAAGAAGTCGAGAATCTGACGAAAACGCATACTGTCCGTTATCAGAGGATTAAGGCGTTTACATGTTTTTTCGTGGCTGGTGACAGCCTTGTCTGCTTGGTTTTGGAATAAAGAGCTTTGGCTGACTTCCTGGTGGCGATTGTTTCATTTCGTGTTTGCCTTTTGACTCAGTTACAAATTGTTAATGCACATATCTCACTACTTTCTTTGTGAAATTATGTCCTCCAGTGCCCTCCATTGATGATATCTGCCTTTCACACAAAGTATTATTTACACACACACACACACACACACACACACACACACACACACACACACACACACACACACACACACACACACACACACACACACACACACACACACACACACACACACAGACACGCACACACTTACCAATGAAGCTTAGCAGAATTCTTCAATACCCCATAGCCTTCTTCCTGACATGGTAGTACTGCCATCACCCTATTAAAACTAGAGATTTCTAGTTACTATCTTCTCTTACATCAAGCCAAATATAAAATACACTAATTAATCTGCATTAACTGGTAGTAGGCCTTAAGCAGTAACTAACGATCTGTTTTGCTAGGTCATTGATTGTTAATATTGCTCATAGCACTTCAACAGCCTTTTCAGGGTTAGTCAGCTATATACAAATTACCTTTGGCCACTTAGTCTGCAACCATAGCAGATAATAACACGGAGTCCCAAGATGGTTCTGTAAAAATCAAATCTGGTATGCTACCTGAATGATGAAGGTCACTTCTAATGGTATAAAGGTGCTTGTGGTTGTGCATTTTGGACCATTTGACATCCAATAAAATCTTTTGATAAGTTTCCAGTTTGTCAGTTCTTGGCTGGAATATGAAACTATTAACACAAGAATACATTTGTACAACTGACAAATACACGCTCACATACGATGCCCATTACCTTGGCATATAACTTGGAAGGAATTACCCATTTTGTTATACACGGTAGGTTCATAGACACAGATATAGATATTTTTTAACTACAAACTTGAGGTACAATGAATCATTTATTCTTTATCATAAGTTTACAAAAATCTTGTACATCTAGGACAGTACCAGATATTTTTTTTTCTTTTAGTTGAGGATATTCATTATTAGTTACTGTTCAAGCATTGTGGCATAACGCACACTGGTACATCTGTGGTACTTCACTATTCTGCCTTCTCATACAGTAAACATGACTGCATTATTAACATCATTATTTTGCTTTACTCTTTTGGACTAAGTATCAATATACTGTAAATGTATTACTAGGAAATGTGACATTGCTGTAAGCATGCTACTGTCTTTTTGGAGATGTATACCAGCTGTTGCCCCATTTCTCAGGGGAGTAACCAGAAATGTCTGATTTGCACACTAATCTCATGGGCTGCTAGTACCCTCAAATATATATTGTCTTTTCAGTGTGGGTTATATCCTCAATACAGCGATAGGCACAGCGTAGATACTAAGATTATTATACTGTAAGCCATTAATTGCAGAGCTAGTACTACAACTGTACAACACACTGACACAGTCAAATATACTTCATTGTGACACAGTTATAATATTCTCTGGCTAAGTCACACCCTTTTTATTATTTAATTTATGTGTTTGAAGTTAGAACATTTGGTATCCACTAGCTAGGCGAAATGTTGGCCCTCAGAAATAAATATTTACATCATGGCTTACATAGAGTATGCCTGATTACATCTATGCATGCTTTAGTCTTACACATTTTCTTCTATAAAATGTTCATTAACGACTGAATGTTAACCAGTGCAAAACATTTTTCCACACATATACTGCTGAACATCCCTGAGTCCAGTCTAGGTGCTTCTCTGTTGGTGTGATTACATTCATTAGTTTGCTTGAACCAAATGCAACATATGTCTGACCTTGCCATCTTGGAACTTGTGCAATAAATAGTATCAATTCTGTAAGGCACAGCATCATATGCTAATTTCATTGGCAAAGATGGTTTACATTTATGGTTATCTTGTCCAGTGTTATCTTGTTTCTGATTGCCAAAAAGGACCCCTCATAGTGAAGTTTACATTCATAAGCAACTTGCCCAGCATTTT
Organism: Protopterus annectens; assembly: GCF_019279795.1. NCBI lineage: Eukaryota > Metazoa > Chordata > Ceratodontiformes > Protopteridae > Protopterus > Protopterus annectens. Next base: position 540,760,131 of record NC_056750.1, read on the forward strand.
CATGTTTCTGATTGCTGAGTAGGACCAAAAGCAGTGATTTATAAGCACCTTGTCCAGTGTTGCCCTGTTCTGATTGCTGAGAAAGGTGCAGTCACATCTTTTGATCCGTTTTATTTATTTATTTTATTTTATTTTACATTTGTATACCGGGAAAGTCCAACTGGACAAGTGTCCTTTTTCAGCTGAGGCCCAGGGAGATAAGCTCTGCAAGAAAAAAAAACATGACAGAAACACATACAATGGTTATACAAAAGGACAAGTTACTAGATTAGCTATATAGGTAAAAATCACATACAAGATTTTATATAATTTCAGTATTGGGTATTTTTGTAAAAAACAATAGCCAGTATAATTCAATAACAATCAGAAGGCTAAGTATTTAGAATAGATATAAAGGAATCACATGTAACAATACAGCCTCATCCCACAACAATGCATTAATTGCATGAAGACCTATTCAGATGTTTGGTAGAAACTAGTGGTAGCAGTTTACCAGTCCTAGGTATGAAATCAGTGGGAGCTCATTCTGAGGCCAAAGTGCTTCTGCAATGTGTTGGTGCTATTCCACAATTTATATACTATGGACCACTCGAAGTTCATATCCCATAAAACGTTTATTATATTAACAACACGGTAAGCGCTTTCGCTATAAGCTTCATCAGACCATGATGGTCTGATGAAGCTTATAAAGAAAGCACTTACCGTGATGGTCTGATGAAGCTTATAGCGAAAGCTCTTATCGTGTTGTTAATATAATAAATGTTTTATGGGATATGAACTTCGAGTGGTCCACAGTTGCCTCACTGCCATAGTTGTTGTTGGTATTTGTATTATTCTGCTTTTGGTGGTGAGACATTTGCCCTGCGGGACACCTTTTTGGTTGAATTTATATGCTATGTCTTTGTCTGCTGCATTCCCAGAATAAGGAACTTACCTACTGAAAAACTCATACTTGTCTCTTGTTGAATTTAGTAGCTGCCTTATTAACTCTACCTACATTCAAGTGCATTTTGTTGGAATTCAGTAGCATCACTTCCATCTGTTTCCATTGACATGACCGTATTTAGTGAATAGCCTAGTCTTAAATGTTTATTTGAATGTGTGTGTGTGTGTGTGTGTGTGTGTGTGTGTGTGTGTGTGTGTGTGTGTGTGTGTGTGTGTGTGTGTGTGTATACATGTGCACACCACATGCAAGCCTATCACATCATGCATCAGCCCTACTGCTTCCAAATTGACAATGTTATGGTGTAGAGTTGTCATATGTTCAGATATGCTTTCACTTTTCATTTGCTTTATCTTATGGAATCTAAATAATTCTGAAAGCTCTAATGATTGCAAGCTTAAAACGTTTTGCAAACTCTGTGCCATATATTTAAGTTATTTTGATGCAGGTTTCTCCAGTGCTAGTAAACTGCTCAACAGCCTATATGTTTTGACATCCACTACACTAAGTAATATTAAACTTTGCACTTTCGGTGTTGACTTCACAGCTATGTTCCAATATTTCATTGCAAGTTGATCTTTTTCAAAGTACATAAAAACACATTACTTTATAGGGACTGTTATTTTCTGTCTGTTTCCTTGTTCAGGCACTAGCATCATGTTTATTAATTAGCCATTTATAATATATCAAAGGGCTCCCTACACATGATCAGTGATAGCCAGCTGATCACATTCTAATGACACATCGTCATTCCAATGTAGGCATTCTCAGAACACTGGTTATGTGCCACCTCTGTGCACCAGACTAGGACTTTCTCCTTTCCTCGCTGGTGTAAATCTACAGAGTTAGTATATATAAGCAACAATAGTGTGTGAGGGATGCATATACCCACCCAACAAAGTATGTGAAGATGGTTTGTAGATGACTCGTGTTCATCATCATCTGCGATCCTGTGATCAGTGCAGTTACTTTGAGACAGCTGTATGAAAGTGACTATGTGTAAGATGTTATTAGCATGTTTTCCTTTCTGAATCACTGTTTATCTCTTTAGCATAGATTAATTGTTTCTTAAAGATTCTGGGTAAGTCATTTTGCACGTCTTTTCATAATCAGTCGCCATTGGAAAAAAATTGCTTTTCATTATATCACATAGTCTGCATGAATAAAAATCACTCTATATGAATAATTTCTACATATAGTCACTGAACAGCTGTTTTGTAAGCTTACCTTTATTTCATTTACATAGTCCTTCACAAAAATAATTCTGTATGCCTTGTTTATTGTTATGCTTGCTAGTTAATCCAAAAATTCCATAAAGTAATTTTTATGGCCTTAGTTCTTCATTTGCATGACTTGTGCAACTGCTTTTCAAAACTGAAACCAGCATTAGGTTTTCACCACACCAACTATGTTCTTTTCATTTATTTTCTTTTATTTCCCTCTTACCGGCATTGCATCCGGTAGCCTATATCATTCAGTGGAAAGGTTTTCACCTCCTACACATTAAATACCGGATGATCCATTTTGTTTTCCTCCCACACATATTGTGGCAGAAATCAGAGTAGCTCAAGGTACTGTAAATATGTCACCATATTCATTGGCATGTGTAAGTGCTGTCCATCTTACATTCATCCCAGCTGATTTGCATAAGTGCAGAGACAGAAGCAATGAGTGAAGGTTTCTTTATATAATAACATTATTTTAAAATGAAGCTAAAGCTTTGCTTTGTAAAATAAATCCAGTGTGTAAAAGAACAGTTAGCAGTTAATGTGAATTTGGTTCCCCATATTTAAAGTCTGTCAATGCAAATCGTAGCTACAGCCTGAAAATAAGAGAGCATAATTTAATGCAGTAAAGCCCACCACTGACCTCAAAACTGATCCCTTTTTCAGGGATGAAGAAGTAATTTGCAGCCATACAGGATAAATGTCACAGATGCTTATCTGAAGTGAGTGATGCTAAATCAGATTGCTCCTTAGCCCTGCCAAAATCTTAAACTAAAACAGATCTGGGTAAGTCAAAGACTCTCCAAGTGTTTATAAAGCAGCTGTATCCTAGAAATAAGACCATTTATCCTAAAGACCTTAAAGCTTCTACTGTGCTACTACATTACGTCTTCTGTAATTGCTGACTGTTTACAAGCTGTCAAATATAGCACATTATATTTTTAAATATTTTTATAATTTCTCATTACATTAAAGGGACTACTTTATTACCAAGATAGTTGTATTTGGAGTTTTTTTCCTCTTTGCCTCATCTATAACAGGCTTTTGCTTATTGGAACCAATTTACTTCACATACATTTTGCAGGCTGCTGCAAATCCACAATCCTGTTGCAGAGTGACAAGATAATCAAAGCAAAGAGTAATTAAAACAAAAGCAGTTCCACTTACTAGCCTCTACAACAAGGTTGTAAAGACAGAGTACTATAGATAGTAAGTTATATACCACAGACTAGTGCAGCAAATTTGTACAGACAGTATACATTGGTGGGGCAAAATATTGCTCATGGCCTGTGCCTTTATGCATTTCATTCTGTTTTGCATACTGCATGTCTTTCTCCATGGTTTTCACTAACAGAGATGAATCTTTAAACGTTTGCAGTCTGAGAATCATGTCAGTATTTATAATGCTAGATTCAGCCACTGGGGCTTTCATACAAATTACCACTGCTACCTTTGAACAAGATCACATACTTGTTCGCTACATAATTAAACTAATCTGCCCTCTGATTCACTAAAACAGGTAGTTGAAGATATATTCTCTTGGTTAACTGTAAATGCCACAGGAAAGTTAATGCCCATAGGAAAGTCAATTGCCCTATGTGATCTTAACATTGACTAGAAGCAGAAAACTGGTAGTTCAGGGCTATGCACATCCTACAGTCTGGCTCAGTAGCATAGCCCCACTTATAAAACCTACCACCAGAGCTGATAAGCTTCTGAAAAAAAAAACACTGTGAACTGGGTACCAGCCTCCTCACTTGTATTACATAGATGCAATAAAGAGAAAACATAAAAAAAAAAATATATTATATCAAACTTATGAAAAGACATGTCAAGGTAGATGAATGGAATCCCTGAGAGAAAAGTCAAACTGGGGGGGCTGAGGTGCTTGCTTACATTCAGTAATGATGTTCAACAGGTTTGTGAGGTTATCAGGAGGAACTGGAAGATACTGATAGCTGATGATAACATTAAATGTATAGTTGGCGAGACACCTAGATTCTGCTTCAAGAATAAGAAGAACTTAAAGAGGTTATTGTGCCATGATAAACATGGATCTGGAGTTAGGCAAATTACTTTCAGATGTGGTATATTTCCATGTAGAAAATGCAGAGCTTGCTAAATTCCAGCAATCTATTCAAGCATCCGATTAACTTGAAAACATACAGGCTCAGAGTGTATACGGATTGTAACAGTAAAATGTTATATATGTTGCCACCTGCTGCCTGTCTGTGTAATGGATTTTAAGATGGGAAGACCAACAGACCCTTTAAGGAATGACTGCTGCTTCACTTGAGTGACATCAGATTACACAACAAAGCTAGTGCTCTATCTCAATATATTGTCAAATATCCTGCTCACATGTTTTCTTTCATGGCCTTGGAAGTTATTGAAGAAGTTTGAGAGGAGGAGATCTATTCAACAGAACAGAAATTATTGAGACTGGATGGATTGCTGACTTACAGGCTGACAAGTTGCCTGGCTTGAATGGGATTGTGAAGACTGGTAGAGATGGTGGAAGGCTGCCAGCCTAGTCAAATAGAATTTGGCACATAATTCTATAATTTGTAAATACTGTGAAAAGTTGAAATGCAGGCTTGCTTCTTAAATGAAAGAATATGCTGTGAAAGGTTGAACGTAAAACAATGTGGCAACATTGCCATCTGCTGTAAAGAAAGCTAAGTCAAGCATTTCTTGTTGGTCCTTTGAAATTAAAATTATTTCATCACTGCCTTTGATGTTTTACAGTTCGGCTCAGGCCAGGCTAGATGAAGGCTTCCTGCCTATTGTTTTAATGCTAAAGTTAATGACCAGAATTTACATGTGGAATGTCCTTTATTGCTCTAAGTGTAAAAGAGTGTAAATGCAGTTTCTGTCAGCCTGGGAACACCAGGAAAGTGTGAAATGATGTCATGTTTTCAGAACTGCAGTTTCAATTTAAACAGAGAGAACCAGAAAGCATGAAGCATTTTTGTGTGAACATCCAACTCAGCACTCTGCCTGTTGTATTATGTAAGTTATTTTAGAAGTGTGTTTTCTTGTAGATAGCTAGAAGCTATAAAGATTAGACTAAGTGTTTTTCTGTGATGTCAGAACTGTACTACTGATTTATTTTAAGTATTTCTGCGTGATCTCTGAACTCTTGACTAGCACTGTCTGTGTAGTAGAAAGTATTGTCTTGTGGTTTTAATTATTTATTATTAAATATTTTAAAACCTTTTAACTGTGGCTGGTTTGTGTAGAGATAAGTTAAGCTCTAGAGTACATTGCATGTATGTAAGGATCCTGTACCAAGTCACTCTAATAAGTCTTGAGACTTTTTAGTCACATCTACCAATTGGATAATAATATTGCACAGTAATAATTGGACACCCTTTTAAAGGCCTTTGAGTAGCTGATGGTGGCAGTAATTACTACTGTATAGTCTGTGTAAAAGGGGCACAGATGGAGAACCTGTGCCAGCCTTCCCCAGGAGTGTCTGTGTGGTTGTATAAACTTATCTCAAAGTGTGTGTGTCAGCTACTTGGGCAGGGACATGAAGCACTGGTTGGACATAGAGGGTGCTGGAGATTTTAGCTTGCCCAGCTAGGCTGAGATTTGGACCCTATAGATGTGCCAGTGGGTAGTCTTATTTGTGACTTGGGGAGCAAGGGAGCGACCAGCCCTAGACTGACTGTGATCTCTGTGTGTTCTTAAGGGAAATTGCACTTTACTGTGTGTATTTGTTATCCTTTTCTCATATATGAGATGTTGTTATTTAACTGGTGTTAGTGATGAGGATTGAGGTTCCTTGATTGCTGGGCCAGGGCATGGGCATCACAGGGATGGTCCCTTTAAAGCCTTTGCTCAAGGGATGGAGACATCTGAGATGACTGTGAGACTAACAGATCATTACCTTTTAAAACCAAGAAGCTCTGCTAACAAAACAGGATCTGAAAAAGGCAACTGCCAAAAGGACTTATCCACTTATATTTATTTTTAGTGTTAGTTTTAGTTTTACACTGAGTTTCATAGTTTTTATAGATTTTATTGTTTGAGTCTACTAAATTAGCTTTTAACCTTGACCATGGTGGCACAGCTTTACTTTGTTCACAAACAGTAGTTTATATTGGTAAAATCTGCCTTTAGTGCTCCAAGCTGTGTTTTACTTTGCCCTCATGGAGGACATTTTCAAGTGAAACAATATGTCAAACACAGTTGATAATTTTCTTTTCTTTGCTACATGGTCCCAACTAAAATTCAACAGGTCTTACCAATATTTCTTTATCTAGAAATACTCTTAGCATCAATCATCATTTAATCTTGCAATTAGGTTACCTAATCCATTCAACTTCCCCTTCATCTGAACTCAGCTGTTCCATGTCACTATAAATAAAGGAGGGCTAAGGCCAAGTCTCTTCCTTGGATAAGCTCAGAAAAAAGAAAAAACTCATATCAGAGAGCTAAAACAACAGAAAGAAAACTACCATGTCAAATCTGCTCATACTTTCCGAACATTTTATGAAATTAAAATCAGACTAAAAAGTCTGTGTTAAACTAATATAATCAACTCTTTTCATGGATTTCAGACTAGAGATTGTTATGACCTCAGTCATTTCTAGCATGCACTTAAATAGATACTCAACAGTGGAAAAAGTAATTAACCTAATTCTGAGAACAAGTTCTCTCATCCAGAGATAGCATCCCATTTTATCACTTCATCAGTGTTTATTTCCAGTATGCCTCTAGAAAAAAGGGAGTTTCTTCCCCAAACAAATGGTACAGAGTCCTCCTTATATAATATTCTATCTCATTTGGTTATTTCTGTGCCTTACTTAAAAAAAAGGCCATGACCTTTTGCTTCAGATTTGATTCTTCCTGCTGCTGCTACAGCAAAATCTTTATCATCAGTTTTATCAATAACATTAAATCACTCTCTCTTCTGGAAAAGTACAGCCTTATGCATAGTCATTATTGTCTCCTTACATAAAGAAAAATCATCCTGTACAAGCATAAATTGTTGATCTATTACTGGCCTAAACTCCTCTCTCAGAAACTCTTGGAAAATGTACCTTGCCCAACTATTACATCACTTGTCTAAGCATATCTATCCCTTTAATTTTCAGCACAGTTTTCACCCAGGTCACAATGCCAAGTCTGCTTTACTTACTGTTTACATACCTTTCCTCTGAGCAACTTAACCCAATACACTCACTGTATCTAGAGCTTTCTGAGGGCTTCAGTACTGTTAATCATTCCATTCTCTTGCATTATTACACGTGGTCCATCCAGATATGTTCTTCAGTGGTCTGCTAGTTTTTTAAGCAACAGATATCAGGTTGTACATTGAGACAACATTCTCTTTACTCATGCTTTATACCTCTAATATAAACCTTATGATAGCCACATGTAGTTGTCTCTGAACCTGATTAATACCCCACCTCTCAACTACTATGTTAACATTTCTGCTCTACCAAACTCCTTCCATCACCTTAATTTCTTTGAATTCCTAATCACTAATCACAAGATCTGTTATCTATTTGACAAACCTACTAAAGCACCTCTTCAATTGTTCAGTTTTCAACATTTAATAAATAAATATGTATCTATTATACTGTAATAGTTTGTTTTATTTCACATGGATGTATTCCAATTAGCAAATATAGAAAATGTATGTGTAATTGTTAGTAAATGTCTCTTCATGTATATTACTGAATGTCTGTTTAAAAATGTTTGTAGTATGTTGGAGCTTTTCTCTCTGGGCCTCTTATCAAAAACCATTTTTTGACCAAACCAAGTTGGACAAACCCAGTAAACAAAAGCAAAATAAAAATAAATAAAATAAATTATGTGATTAAATGTTTACTCTGTACAAATCACACAATACCCTGTGCTTGGACAATCTGTTTTCTTGATTGTTATCAACAGTGCATCATCATTTTGCGAAACTGCTACCCGTATCCAATAGTGATCATCAAAATATCTTGATCTCTTCTCTCTACATAATGTAAATATCATTCTTCAGTCTTCTCTTAATAAACTGAAAAACTTTCTCAATAATGCCACCCCCATAATAAAACACCTTAATGGCCAAAGCTATGTCTTTATTTTCCCCTGCAGAATCTGATCTGAGCTTCTGTATATTCAGCTTTAAATACGATTAAATGCTAGTTTTTCTTGTAGAGGTTGTTTCTTCCTGTGATGTTATGAGGTAGTGCCATCTGTGCCAAAGAGAGTAGGGCAGGGCATGTCTATATATGCCAGCATAGCTAGCTGCAGTTTTGTAAAGAATTTTATGTTATTTGGCTATCACACTAATTTGTACAGATGTTTGAGTTAAAATATATTTGTGAAGCTGACTGTGTTAAACATGCATCAACAGTGGGTCTTGGTGGACAGAAAATAGATATACATGTATGTCAGACAGTATTATTATAACTGATTAAATATATATGTTTTAACAGAGAACCCTGGAAGGGTAGAAAGTTTAAAACTGAGTTATCGCTTTCAGATACTGATACAGATCTTAGCAAAGCTCTGTGTGTGCATTGTACCAGAGTCAGGTGACCAGAGGTAATGTCATCCTCTAACCAGCATCTGGTTTCTTTGGAACTCTCACAGCAGCACTTTGGAACCTGGCAGGAAAGATTTCTGACAAGGTATATATCTCACACATCCACACAGACAAGAGAGACATCATCTGGCTTTTGCTGTAGTAAGACACTCAGCACACATCAGTTTGCCTTGCTTTAAAAGTAGTCAGAGAACAGTAATTCTTTAGTTAGTCAGGGACATATAGTGAGATTAGTTTAGTATTGTTTTCTTCATCTGTGTGAAACTATGCAACTGTATTTTTTTTATATTTATGTGGCTGTTTCTTGTATTCAGTATTCTCTTGTCTTCTGTTTTATTTATCATTAAATATTTTAATACCTTTCATTGTGTCTGGTCCTTTAAAGAATACTTTTAACATCTTGAGAGTACTTATGCTTGTTTTAGTGATACTGTGACCACTCCTAAAAGACTTGCTGCTTTGGTCACACTCTACCATTTGCATTAGTATTAATTTTACAAAGTATAATTGTGTAGCTGACTGGTGGCAGATTGATTACCTCAGAGTCTGAGCAGAAAGGGGCACAGCTAGTAAATTTGTGCCATCTTTTTCCAGGTGTGTGTGTGTGTGTGTGTGTGTGTGTGTGTGTGTGTGTGTGTGTGTGTGTGTGTATGTGTTTGAAACTCAAATATCTGGGAACAGAGACACAGAGCTCTAAAGTGGTCAGTGTTGAGTTTTGTGTGGGTCTGGACAGAGAAGAAGAGTCCAGCCTGAGGTCTGGAGCATGCTCCATATGCGCTCTTAAGGGAAATTATGCTTGGTGCAGGGAGCTGCAGATGAAAATACTGTGTGAATCCATCTTTGCTCTTAGTGACAGTCCCTCACCAGAGTCAGTGGTGAGGATTGAGTCTCCTTGATTGCTGGCCCAGAGTAGGGACCCATCACATATTGGTGGCAGCTAGGTGGGATATTAATTGAACTTCAGTAGCCAGTGGGCAGTTGTCACTGAAGGTGTGTGTACTCTCACTAGCTGTAAAGTAAACATACAGAGTTTCATTTTCACAACAGTTTTATTTATTTTTGTTAGTCTAGTTTAGTCAGGGAAAGTAGGCAAGAATGTCAGCAGAGGATTATAGGAAGCTGGGCAAAGAGCCAGTTGGCCACGGTGTACAAAGCCAAAGGACTGGTGCTTGCCAAACTGACTAAAGAGAAAATGATTTCAGCCTTGGTCACAGCTGCAGCATGGACCAGCAACCCGGAAGACAACCAGTCTGGTGATGGGGATGTGCAGTCTTCAGAAAAAAGACGGTTCACCTTTTCCTCAGAGGACTTAAACATCCATCTGGAGTTAAAGAGACTTGAGCTGGAGGCCAAATGACTGGAGAAGCAGATGGAATTAGAATCAGCAGAGAGACTGCAACATTTGGATGTTGAAGAGAATGAAAGACTGCAGCATTTGAAGGCTGAAGAAAAGGCAAAATAGACAGAGTCAGAATCAGCAGAGAGACTTCGGCATTTGGAGGTTGAATAGAGACTGCTGCATTTGGAGGCTGAAGAAAATGAGAAACAGCACTACCATGAGAGGGAGGTGCTGACTCTTCAGCAGGGTCATGGAGGTAATGGGGAAGGGAATAACAGAAACCTAGAAGCAGTAATGGTCAATAAATTTCTTCCACAGTTTACAGAGGGTGATGATTTTGATAGGTTTATTCATGTATTTGAAAGGGTATGTAAACAGTATAATGTTGACCAAGAGCTCAGTGTATGGTTCCTGACCCCTTACTCCATGCTAAATATTTGACTGCTGTTTCTAAATTGTTTGATACTGATAAAGTAAAACAATGCTTATTGGAATGTTTTAAGTTAACTCCTGAAGCTTAGAGAAAAAGGTTTTGTGAGCATAGATGCAAGGCAGATGAAGGTGTAAGTGATTATATTGCTGAGTTAGGCACTTATTTTCTTAGGTGGGTGAGTGGGTTTCAGGCCCCCACCTTTGAAGAGCTGGCAGACCTTTTGGTGAGGAAACAAGCCTTTAGCACTTTGCCTGAGGACATGAGAATCTGGTTGGCAGACTGGGAGGGTAACTCTGCAGACGGACTGGGAAAGGGGATACCCAGCGATGCACATGCTTATAGGGCGACCCATGTTGGGCAGCCTAAACCATGACCAACAGAGTACAGCAGTAACAGGGGAAACCACTAGTTCAGGTACACAGCCAGGACCAAGGGTTAGATGTTTTAAATGTAACCAGAGGGGCCATGTAGAATACAAATGTCCACTGACATGAAGTGGTGAACAAAAGGTGAAGAGACCAACAAGTGGGAATAACAGCATGCCAGTGGTAAGTTGTCTTGAGACCACAGGGTACCAAATTATGACCAAAATCTGTATCCTATCTTAGTGAATGGAAGACAGGCCACTGCTAAGAGAGACACAGCCTCTGACATAACCATTGTGAAGCCTGCAGTGGCTAAATAGCAGCAGTACTTGCTTGGGCAGTCCACACCAGTCAGAGCTTTTTGAGGGACTCCATTCCAAATATCTTTGGCCAGGGTTCACCTTAACAGTTAGGGTGGAAAATGAAGCAAGAAGGTAGGTATGTTTGAGGACATTCCTGCAGATGTTTTTATAGGGAATGATTTTAATAATGCAATACCTTGTGTGCATGCAGTTACATGCAGTGAGGATTGGAGACAGGAATGTGGGTCAGGTAGCCTGGGGGAGACCCAGATAGACCCTACACTTGAAGCTAGGGCTCGTGAGGTGGCTATTTCAGGGAGGGAGCTATCCTGTAGCAGTGTGCCTGAAAATGAGCCACAGATGCTATTAGGTACTGATGTTCCCATGGACAGGGTGACTGCAAGGACAGAGTTGAGAGGTAGTACCCGAGCTAGCAGTGAGGTACTGCTGTCAGAAGAGACTGGGCTTCAGGTGGAAAGGGAGCTGGGAAGAATCACAAAGGTAAAACTGATTCAGGCTCAGCTTTTGGACCCTACATTACAAGACTTGAGGGAGGTAGCTAAGGAGGCATCTGATTTTCAAGGAAAAGGGGAGACTGTGTACTGGAACAAATTGTTACTGTATAGAGAGTGGATCTCTGAAGGAGGACTAGAGGATGAGGTAATACAGCAATTGGTAGGGCCCAGAGCCTACCATTTGACATGTGTAGCCATAGCTCATGACATTCCTTTTTCAGGTCATATGGGCATAAAGCATACCAAGAACCATATTATGCAGAACTTTTGTTGGCCTGGGATTGCAATGGATGTAACGGGGTACTGCAGGACCTGTGAGCAGAGCCAAAAAAGTAGGAAAGGCAGGAGACAATGTCAAGTCTACTTTTATGCCTTTGCCTGTGCTTGAGCAGCCACCTCAGAGAGTAGCTATGGATATTGTGAGGCCTCTGAGTACCCCAAGTCCAACAGGGAAGACATATATCCTGGTGGTAGTATATTATGCTACTAGATTCCCTGATCTTCTCGAGGCAGAGAAGGGGCAAATGCCTTGTTAGAGATTTTCAGCAGGGTAGGTTTCCCAAGAGAAATACTGACTGACAGAGGTGCCAATTTCATGTCAGACCTGCTGGCTTGTCTGTGGAAGCACTGTGGGGTGAAGCTTCTAAAAAACACTCGCTATCACTCCCAGACTAATGGTCTTGTGGAGAGGTTAAACTCTACACTCAGTACCATGCTACTGGCATTTGCAGATGAGTTTAAAGAGAGATAGAGTGGGACAAATATTTTCACCATCTGCTGTTTGCATATAGAGAGATACCCCAGGAATCCCCAAGTTTTTCGGCCTTTGATTTGCTGTATGGGCATAGGGTGAGGGGGCCTTTATATTTGATTTGTGATGAGTGCGAGAGTGAGTGTGAATCCCACAGGGAGTCTGTTGTGGCATATGTCCTAAACTTCAGGACAAGGCTTAGGGGGCTCATGGGCTTGGCCCAGGAAAACCTGACAGGAGCCCAACAGTAGAAAAAGGTCTGGTATGACAGGAATGCTCGAGCTTGAGAGTATGCTGTGGGACAGCAGGCTATTGTGTTCATTCCTGTCATGCACAATAAGCTGCAGGAAGCTTGGGAGGGACCCTTTGAAGTTTTAAGGAAGGTCAGTGATGTTAATTACATGGTAAACCTGCTAGACAGGAGGCAGGGGCACAAATTGTACCACGTTAACATGATAAAGCCTTACCATGATAGGGAGGCCCTGTTGCTGAGTATTTGCAGTGGATGGCAGGTGGATAATTCACTCCATGTGGTGGGGGTTGTACTTAGCCAGGTTTCCTCAGAGGGAGATGAGTACCTAGTTATATATCTCAGCCATAGACTCCAACCCAGGGAAGAATGTTATGCAGCTATAGAAAAAGAATGTCTAGCCATAGTTTAGGCACTGCAGAAACTTCACCCCTCTCTGTGTGGAAGGAAATTCACTGTGGTTACAAACCACAGTCACTTAACATGGCTACATCAAGCCATCCAGCAAAATGCCAAGTTATTAAGGTGGAGCCTAGGGTTGCAGGCATATGACATGACAGTGTGGCACAATAGTGGGGTCAGCAATGCTAATGCAAATGGGCTCTCGAGACAGGGTATGGGTTAAGGTGTCCCCAGACAGGCCCATTGTTGTTAAGCTACATTTTTCCACGGTCGCTTGAAAAACTAGCTTGAGTTTTCAAAGGGAGGAGAGATGTGATGTTATGAGGTAGTGCCATCTCTGCCAGGGAGAGTACAGCAGGACATGTCTATATATGCCAGCATAGCTAGCTGGAGTTTTGTAAAGAATTTTATGTTATTTGACTATCACACTGATTTGTACAGATGTTTGAGTTAAAATATATATTTGTAAAGTTGCTTGTGTTAAAAATGCATCGGTAGTGTGTCCTGCTGCACAGAAAAGAGATATACATGTATGTCAGCTAGTCTTATTATAACTGATTAAATGTATGTTTTAACAGAGAACTCTGGAAGGGTGGAAAGCTTGAAATTGTGTTAGAGCTTTCGGATGGTGCCACAGAAATTAACAAAGCTGTGTGCGTGTGTGTGTGTGTGTGTGTGTGTGTGTGTGTGTGTGTGTGTGTGTGTGTGTGTGTGCGTGTGTGTGTGTTGTACCAGAGTCAGGTGACCAGATGTGATGTCATCCTCTAACAAGCATTTGTTTTTTTTGGGAAATCTTGCAGCAGCACTTTGGAACCTGACAAGAAAGATTTCTGACAGGATATATATCTCACACATCCACACAGACATCATCTGGCTTTTGCTGTGGTAAGACACTCAGCACACATCAGCTTGCCTTGCTTTAGTAAGTAGTCAGGGAACAGTAATTATTTAGTTAGTCAGGGACATTTAGTGAGAATAGTTTAGTATTGTTTTCTGCATCTGTGAGAAACTATGCAACTGTATTATTTTTATATTGGTGTGGTTGAAACTCTGTTTATTGTATTCAGTATTCTCCTGTTTTCTGTTTTATTATTTATCATTAAATAGTTTAATATGTTTCATTGTGGCTGGTCCTTTAGAGAATACTTTTAAGATCTTGAGAGTACTTATGCTTGTTTTAGTGATACCATGGCCGCTCCTGAAAGCCTTGCTGCTTTGGTCACACTCTACCATTTGCATTAATATTAATTTTACACAGTGTAATTGGGTACCCTTTGTAATAGCCTTAAGGTAGCTGACTGTTGGCAGAGTGATTACCTCAGAGTCTAGTAATTTTTTACCATCTTTTTCCAGGTGTGTGTGTGTGTGTGTGTGTGTGTGTGTGTGTGTGTGTGTGTGTGTGTGTGTCTGTGTAAATCAAATATGCAAGTGTGGTGTCAGCTACTGGGAACAGGGACACAGACCTCAAAAGTGGTCAGTGTGGAGCTTTGTGTGGGTCTGGAGAGAGAATGAGAGCCCAGTCCCAGGTCTGGAGTCTGTTCCCTGTGTGCTCTTAAAGGAAATTGTGCTTGGAGCAGGGAGCTCATCTGAAAAAAAACTGTGTGAATCCATCTTTGCTCTTAGTGGCCTTCCCTCACCAGAATCAGCGGTAAGGACAGAGTCTCCTTGATTGCTGGGCAGGAGTAGGAACCCATCACACTTTCATTAAATTTATGGGTTTCATAACTGATCAGAACCTGAAGTATAACCTACATGTCAACCTTTTCACCATGAAAGCTAATCAGTGCATTGACTTCATAGCTAACTGACTAAGTTTACTTGCAGCCTTCTTGTATGCAAATCCATCTTTGCAAGTTAACAATCCTGTCAACTTTCAGTACTAGAACATAGAAAATAGCTAGGTTTGCTGTAGTATACTCTATCAGAAGTCATCGCTGTGCCTCTTTGAATACTCTGAACTGACTCAAATGTCCATAATGTCTCAAATATGCTTCTACTCAGCTATTCCAACTCTGTTTTATACTGCCTTAGTAAATGCCCTACTGTACAATCCTAAACAAATGATATTTGCCAGTTACATCAGTGATCACAAAAAAAAAATACTTCTGGCTAAAGAGTCCTTGTACACTATGTGCTATCTAAAATTAACATACATAAACACTGATGCACATCAGATTGATTTCTGAACATTGAAATTCTCTTCTATTTAAAAAAACATAGAAACTTCAGCAATCACAAAAAGAGAAAAAAAATTTTTTTTTCGATCACCCCACAAGAATAAAAAAAGGAACATAACAACCCTAACAATATCTTCAGAAATAATTTGTCTGAATAGTGGTACTGTTAGGGAAAGCGTTTTTGCCAAGGTAATGTTTAGGGTTGGGGTTTGGGGCATTGCCAAGATTAAGGTTAGCACACATGAGTAGCGGTGGTATATATCGGAAAGTCGAACGTTGGATTTTTACGAGAGTATTTATACACTTGGCCAAATGGTAATGAACTTGATGCTGAGGTATGCTCCCCACACCCCCCCCCAACTATATATACCAACTCCAGGACTGCACTACAGTGGAGAAAATGGCATGTTAGCCAAGTGTTTACATACCCTCATAAAAATCCAATGTTCAAGCTTCCACAATTTCGTGATTTTCGTCTCAGGATTTCAAACTCCGATATTCTGTGCATAGGGCTTTCTAAGTAGAGCCATATATATATATATATATATATATATATATATATATATATATATATATATATATATATATATATATGGTGTCTGCAATGTGGGTGCCGGTGTTGTGAGCTGTCAGTCTTCTTCTGTAGGGGACCTATATATATATATATATATATATATATATATATATATATATATATATTTATAATTAGACAGGTGAATAGATGGATAGATAGATATAAAGTGGTCTTTCTTTTTCTAACTTATTTATTTATTTTACAAAATAAAAGATGTTTTCAAGCTGAGTATACTATAATAACATTCAGAGAGCCTGCACTAGCCATGATCTTTTCTCCACAAAGTCAGTTCCCTCAATATAATGCCTGCTGTGTTGTTGTTTCCATTTTGTAAAATCAACGCCCCCTGCCATGATATAAACTCCCTGTCAAATTTCCCTTAAGTAATTCAGTAAGCTGGACAGCTTCTAAAGCTTCAGGGCACCTTCCACATACCCAAACTGTCAGTCAGCTTGAGATGAGCTGACTAAAAGGACAGGTTTGGGTGCCAAGCCCCCCTCAACTTTTCTGCCACTGAAGATTATGCTCCTGTAATGGTTTTGAGGATCGATGGTCAGCTTAAGCTGTTCCTTTGCAGGGCAGATAAGTTACCTTTGGGGAAAAAAACTTCCATTTTAAAAACTGTTTTTTTTATAACACTTTCCTGTTCTGGAACATTATTTTAAAGAGAGGAGTTTGTGTTTTAATGTATTGTACTTATAAATGGCAGTCCTTTTTTCCCCGTCAGTTTAAAAGTTGTTTAAAAAATTGTTTTTTTTGTGGAGAAATTGTGTTTCTTTCACTTTTGAGGGCTGGCAAAGTATTTTAAAGTGCTTTTTGCTGTGTTTTCTTTTTGTGAAAAAGTGACTTTTAAAGACTTTAAATTTTTACCATTTTTATCTGCTTGTTTCCCCCTGGAAAGAGGTACCATTTTTGGCTTAACCATGGAACAAACTGTCATTCTCGCAGTCAGTCCTTCGTTCAGCTGCAAAAAGAAAAGGTTAAGCAAACCACATTTTCTTTGCCACCACAGCAGGCTAGCAATTTGCTCAGCCGCAGGTGGGTGACTCTTCTGTGGCCATTAGTTATGCCTCAGGCCAAACATCATTTACCCCAGATCCCTGTGGTGTAGCACCTACAGCCACTATGGACCACATGTTAGCCACTTCCTCTGTGGCTGTTGGAGTCCCTCGGTGGGCAAGGGAGAGTCACTCTTGTCGGTCCAGGGAGAGGGAACATGGAAGGCCTCCCTGTTTTGTCAGACTGTTGTGACCACCCCTGGGGAAGTTACTCCTGCCATTAATAACACTGTTGGCCCCATTTTCCCTGTCAAAAAGACTAAACATGTATTTACTCCTCCTCAATTTTCTTTGGAGAGGATTAATTTGCTGGGTCTGGCTCAGAGTTTAATTCAGGTTATTGATCCTTCTTGTAAGGTAGTTTCTGTTAAAAGAAAAGGATACTTCCTTTCCTGAAGAGTTTCAAGACTCTGAATCTGGACAGTAGGATGAAGGGACAGATAATGGGTTTTCTCCTCAGATTTCTAGTTCAGATTCAGAGGAAAGCTCAGTTTCTGATTCTCCTTGTGGTGGTTCTCTTTCTCTGAGACTATTTCCAGAATGTGCCAATATTTTCAGTGGTCCATCAGAAAATACTGCAAATTGTTACAGAAGAAATTTCCAGAACCTTCACCTATGCCTCCACTTCTTTCAGCTTTGGAGAATGTATATGTCAATGCCTACAATCTTCCAATCAGCCAGATGCCCAAAAAGGCAGATAGCCTATATAAAGTGTCTGTCTTTTAAGTTTTTATGCACTCTTCCCAAACATAACCAGCAGCTATAGCTTTAGTTAATACTGTTGCTACTAAACATTTTGTTAATTCTAATCCTACTCTTTCTAATAAATATGGGAATATTATCGATAAGTATGGGAAAAAGTCTATGCTTCTACTTTGATTTTTAGAATTTTGAATTGTCAGGCTCATATGTTATAGTTTGTTCTGACTAGTTGAGAAAACTACGAGAAATGTTTTGTCTGTAGTTTCTTTGACTGAGGAAAAATGTAGTTTCTTCTACTGTACAAGTCACTACTCATTGTATACATTGTGTGTATGATTCAATTAATGCTTCTTCCAGGGTTCTGAAAGAATCCTGTAATGGTTTGTAAATTATTAATCTGATGCTGTCATTTTTATTCTTCTTCAACATATGGGTTGAAGATCCAACCTTGGATCTGACTTGGCTGCATATCACAGACTTATGGATCCAACTCTCAAGCCCCTCCCAGTTCTATTTATGCCCCAGCCAGCCTATAATACCCCAGATCTTGTTTGCCTCCATCTTGCACAGATGCAAATCTTCTCAAAGAGTCTGTTTGGGTAATTTCAAGGTTTATGTAAATATTTTTTTCTTAGGGAAACTCTCTTTTCTAGTTTATTGGCTATCCTCTCCCTCCCTTGTTGACTTTCTCAGTTCCAGAGGGTTTTTTCTCTTTATGTTAGTTTTTCAATGCCCTTTCTACCCTTTTGGTACTTTCTTTGCATACCATTGTTGATACCAATCTTTGCCTGCTTTTCTTTCTGACCCTCTTTAGGGTAGTCCTTCTACCATTGTTTGTAGTTTACCTTTTTTCTTAAGCCTATTTAAAACAAAAAAGTCACTGGCATTTTCTTTTTTTTTTTTCAGTTTTAACTATAGCTGAGAAACCAACTGGTTTTAAAAAGCTCACTTCCGATGGGCACAAAATTCCAAATTCTGATGCCCACAGGGAGTGCATTTATTGCCTGGGGGCGGCACACCTAAACACAGATTGTTCTATTTGTGTCACCTTTAAGTTGAGAGTTATTTTGGATCGAAGAAATAAGCTGGTGCTTAAGGGCTTGTTACCACCTTATTCATCTTCTTCTTCAAGGGCTCAAACTCCCAGTAAATATCCAAAGTCTCCTTTTGAACCTTGAAAGAGATCCCTTACCTGATCTCCAAAGTCCTTGGCTCTCACCATGGCTTTGTTGGAGCATCCTCAGAACATCAGAAGAACTTTGGATCTGTCCACATCGGATCCTAAAAGAAAAACATTCGATCTTAAGTTCTTGGATCCAGCTGTCATACTGATAAAGTCTCCCATGCCACACTTGGATTCAAAGACTTTGGCTTTGACCATTACTTTAACCAGGTCTCCTAGAACCTGTTTACCCAGGTTCACAGTTGACCCAATATTTCCACAGCTCCATTTTCCATTTCTGCAGATGACACCAAGGAGAGAAACGGGACCTCAGTTCCCAACCACATCCATTACATCCTCCATGAGTCTTTCTGAGGCTGGTGTGGCTAGAATGATGAGGAAATCATTCAGAGCTCAAATTCAGATGGGGATTATTCTGTCTCCATTTCCCATTGGATCTGTGAGACTTCCCTCCACTTCCCAGATAGTGATTTCTCCTTCTTGTATCTGTCCCATAGTTTCAGAGCCCTCAGATCTAAAAGCCCCAAGAGTATCAGTGTCAGATTCAAAGACAATTAGGTATTTGACTCTGACAGTTTCCTGGACTGGTTCTGCTCCTATACCCTTAGATCTGGATGAGTCTCAGAGCTGAAGCACCAGGGAGCCAGGATCTACTCTGATGTTGTCAGAGCCATCCTTGCTTCTCAGAGCTTTGGCTGTAAGTAGGTCAGGTCCAACTCACTCTTCAAGGCATGGTTCCATGCAGGGTTGGGGTGTGGCTACATTGGATGTTTTGGCCCCGGTGTGGCCTACCACAGCATCTGCCAGTCTGTCTGCATTCAGTGTGGTGCAGAGGGCTTTCTCTCATCCAAGAGATCCAAATTCTCTCTCTCTTTTTGGAGCCTACATCTCATCTCCCAGTTGGTTCAAGCTCTGACCCCATCAAACCTACTCCACAGGGACAGCAGATACCATCTAGCATCCCGACAGTTTCTCTACAGGAGCTTTCCTCTCTACGGAGACCTCCCCTGAACATCCCCACTGAGGAGATTCCCCATAAGAGAACGTGCAAGAGGAGGCACATAGATTTCCCTATGGAATCTCTGACAGAAGATACTGACTTCAAGGAAGAGGAAGGGTCCTCCAGATCTCCACCAGATGATGTTTCTTTTGGAGACATCCTAGAGATTCTTAAACAAAAGGGTAGATGGTCTTCAGGTACTTCCTCCCAGGAAGAGTCGGTGTTTCTGGAAGCTTTTTGTTCCAGCCCATCTACATCATGGGTGACTCCCCCAGCTGATGAACTTATTGATCTAGTCTCTTGCCTGTCATGGAAGGAACCAGACTCTGTTGAACCAATACCATGATGTACAGACAAGTTTTTGCCACCAGCAAAGGACAGACCAAATTAGAGCAGAGGACTCCCTGTTGATGACACGGTTGTGGTGATAGACATGAAAAAGTAGCTAGCTGAGCAGGGCTCCTCTGTTCATCCCCCTATCAGAGAGTTGAGGGTGTTGCACAGGTTTTGGAAGCACATTTTTGCTTCAGTGACCTTTGCCTTGTGGTCCCTGGATTATTTAGCACACTTTATGAGACTACAGAGGGATTTGACCAAGGAGTTCTCCAAATCCCTCTCAGAGTCCATGTCTGTGGAGGACTATAAGAGGTCATCTTCACAATTGGTCTGTTGTCCATTTCCAATGCGTCCATGAGGTTGATATCCCACACTGCAGATGGTACCTCACAGGTTGCCATTTCAGACATTGCTATCAGGAGACATGCCTGGATGCAGTTATGTGATTTTGCAGAGCCCTTCAAGTCTTCTTTCATCAATGATCCTTTTGATGTACCTACCCTGTTTGGTCCTTCTGTTAAATAAATGCTTTCCCACAGTGAACAGGAAGAAAAGACCCAGTCTACCATGGGGATTTGCTTTTCTAACCCTCAACGATCTTTTTCCCAGAATCAAAGAGGGGATAGGAAAATAAGTTTCCGTAAATCACTGGTACTTTCTAGGCCCCACATGGGGACAACTCCTCCGGGGGTGGGGGTTCAAATGGAAAATGTTATTATTTTTTTATTTATTTAACATTTGTTTACTGGGAAAATTTGACTGGACACAGGTCCTTTTTCAGCAGAGACCTGGGAAGAAAAGCTCCATGAGTAACAGTAAATTTTCATGCACATATTACAATAATCAAAAAGTATAAAGTAAACAAAATGTAATATACATAAGAACACACAAATTTGTTACATCTTGACAACAAAATCTAGGCTTTGAACATAGCTAGTACTACTTGTAGGTATGACTTATGTCAAGATATAAGGTTAAGACAGGTCGGTAGGAACCAAGGATTAAACACGGGGGAGAAGTTGGATATGTTTTGGGTACACTGTGATGTATCAGAGCACTCATGAGAGTTAGAACAGGAACATAGCCACTTATTTTATTAGATAAGCTTTAAGTAATGGCTTAAAGTGGTTAGTGGATGATATTGAGAAAATGGAGTTAGGGATGGAGTTCCATATACGATACACATAGTTGGAAAATAAAGATTCTCCTGCAGTGTTGTTGGCCTTGGAGACAGTGAGTAAGTTCTTGTAGTTAGAGCAAAGTGGTCTGCTGGAACTGTGAGGAGGGATGAGATTTTGTAGTGCAGGGGTTCTAGTTGGTTGTGTTACAATTTTGTGAGTTAGAGAGAGTTGGTTGTAAGGAATAATGTTGGGAAGCGCAAGCCAGTCTAGTATCTTTAAAGCTGTACAATGATGTGTTCTATATGGGCAGTCAGATGCAAACTTAGCAATTTTATTATAACATGCTTCTAGGACAATGCCATCCTCATGGCAGGTGAGGCCTGCAAAACCAGTTTTTTCCAAGACTCCTTTCCAGATAGACCCTTTCAGTGACCCTGCAGGATTTTCTGAACTACTCACCTCTGGAGGCAGTTAGGGGGGTCTTGTCCTTGCACCCAGACACCTGGTCTTCTATAACAATAGATTCTTAGGTGCTAAAAATAATATCCAGAGGCTATTTCATACCATTTTTCCAGATTCCCCAAGTTGAAAGAAAAAAGGTTCCTGATATTCCATCCAATAAGAAAGAAGCTGCAGTTGTGGAGATTTAAAAGCTACTAGACAAAAGAGTCATCCAGGAGGTCCCACCAGACCAAAGAGTATTCAGAACTTACTCAAGGTTCCTTTTATTGCCAAAGAAGACAGGGGACCTGAGACCAGTTTTGGATCTAAGCAACCTGAACCAGTTTGTAAAAAAGTCAAACTTACGAATGGTCATGGTTCAATCCATTCTGCCTTTTTTATGCAAGAACGATTGGATGTGCCTAATTGATCAAGATGAGCAGACAATCCCAAAGATATCTATGCTTTTGGTTAGGAGCCAGTCACTATCAGTTCAGAGCCCTGCCTTTTGGTCTCACCACAGCCCCCAGGGTGTTTTACAAGTGTTTTGCTGTGGTAACAACTCCCCTGAGACTGCTGGGATTCCAAGTGTTTCCATATGTTGACAGCTGACTCACCACCCCAGCCAGGCATTTCGTAAAACAGTTCAGGGACTATTTGCTCCAACTTTGTCAAACACTAGGAATTTCATTCAACATCTCCAGATCAAAACTACAACCAGTACAAAGCCTGGAGTTCACTGGTGCCCAGTTGAACACAGTAAGTCAGACTGCTGATCTACCTGCACATTGTGTGTAAACAATCAAGTTCAAG
Source organism: Protopterus annectens (assembly GCF_019279795.1). Lineage (NCBI taxonomy): Eukaryota > Metazoa > Chordata > Ceratodontiformes > Protopteridae > Protopterus > Protopterus annectens. The sequence goes on from NC_056750.1 coordinate 540,782,615, forward strand.
GTACAGCAAATTCTTGTTCGTCCTACTCCTTCAGCTAGACTTGTCCTTCAGGCTATAGGTTCGAAGGTAGCAGCCATAATCCGGTCTATATCATAACCACAAACCTCACATACGCGAATACGGAAACGTTGACACATACTAACTGAACCGTGAAAACACCGAATGGCCTGAACAGTGAAATTCAAAATGTCGAATCGGCATAGTTGGCCAACCCCTCCGTCCGCTATGTACTACCTACCCAAACAAAATAAATAATCCCAATACATACACTTAACAAAACCCTACTTCTGACCCTAAACTAAAGCTCACATATATTACTATGTATGCACTTGCCTTAACCCGCACCCTAACCCTAAAGTCCGTAACTATTGCACACTTACCTTCAGGAGCTATACCGGAGAAGGGCCAACTATGATGATTCGACATTTCGAATTTCGTGCTTCAGGATGTTCGGTGCTTTCGTGGTTCGCTCAATATGTGTCGACATTTCCGTATTCATGCAATTGCGGTTTCGCGGTTGTAATAGGTAACCGCCATAATCATAGTTCCTATGGCATGTTTCTGCATGCATGTTCTGCAATGGACTCTAGCTGTTCAGTGGTGTATTCTGCAACATGCTCTATCCTTGCCAGTCAAACTCACTCAAGTATTTAAAAATCATCTTCATTGGTGGATTCAATTGGATGAGATTTACCAGGGCAGTCCTTTTATTCTGTTTTCTCCAGTGGCCACAGTGACCATGGATGCCTCCCAGTTGGGGTGGGAGGACATTTCTTGAAATGGACAGTCCAAGGCACATAGTCCACCCAAGAGACCAATTCACACATCAGTGTTCTAAGGATGAAAGTGGTTCTATTAGTGTTGCAAGCTTTTCAAGATATTCTTCCACTAGACACAATTGTGATACAAACCAACTGGTACCTCAACAAACAAGGGGGAACCTGATCTTATCCCCTTTGTTGAGAGGCAATAAGAATGTGACATTGGATGATCTCCTCCAATTGCTTTCTAGTGGCAACACACATTCCAGGGAAATCGAATGTACTAGCAGACAAACTCAGCAGGTCCATTTTGTTACCTGATGAATGGTCTCTCAATCAGTGGCAGAGAAGATTTTCCTTCATTGGGGCCAACTGTGTTGCAATCACTTTGTGTCTCCCCACAACAACAAGTGCAGCAGGTATTTTACTCTAATCCCACTTCAGGTGGAGTCACCAAGAGATGCCCTAGCCCACGTTTGTTACTCTGGTCTCTTTTATACTTATCTCCCATTACCTGTGCTTCCAAAAGTTTTACAGAAAGCCAGTCAATTGAGGAGCTCAGTTAGCCTCATTGCCACCTTCTGGTCTCATCAGGTGTGGTTCCCTTATCTTTGGTCTCATCTTTGTTATCCTCCATGGATACTGGACCCCAGTCCAGACCTTGTCTTGCATTCCTCAGGGATGGAGCACCCCAATATTCCAAGCATCAAACTAACCATATTGTTTCTCCAATTCCATTAATAGCTAGACAGTCCAGGCTTTCCTTCCCAGTTTGTCATATACTTTTTTCATCCCAGAAAGCTTCTACAGGGAAGATTTATAGGAGTAAATGGAAAAGATTTTCAGTTTGGGCCATTAAAAAGTAAACTGACCCTTTTATTTCACCTATTTCTTTAGTTCTGGAGTTTTTAACTTTTATTTTTCAGGAAGGCACTAGTTTTTCCATAATCAAAGTACAATTAGCAACCATATCAAATTTTCATTCAGGAGAGAAAACTTCCTCTTTAGCTTCTTCCAAATTCTGCAAGGCTTTTCTAAAAGGTACCTTCTTACTCAGACATCCAGTGAAAGACCCGTCACCTCCTTGGGATTTGACAGTCATACTCCAGGGGTTGATGCAGTAACCTTTTGTGCCTGCAGCCAAAACTGATTTAAAATTGTTGTCTTGTAAAACAAATTTAATAGTAGCTATTACATCTGCGTGAAGAATTTCCAAGCTCCAGGCTTTATCATCCAAACCTCCTAATACTGTTTTCCACAAAGACAGAGTTACTTTAAGAACCAATCTGTCCTTTTTACCTAAAGTAGCCTCTGAATCAAATATCAATCAAATAATTCACCTTCCTGTCTTCTTCCCTAACTTTGAAAAATAAAGGGGTGTACATGTTACATTTTTAAAATGTACATAGACAGCTATGTTTTTCTCTACACAGGACAAAGTATTTCAGGAAAGCAGACCAGTTGTTTGTTTCTTTCTCACTGAACAGACTAGGATCACTGGTTTCTAAAGTTACCCTGGAAAAATGGACTACTGATGGCATTTATTTTGTGTATACTCAGCAAAGCATCCTAAGGCTCACTCTAGTAGATCCATGGCCACTTGTTCTGTCTTCTGGTCTAGAACTTCCATTGATGAGATTTGCGCATCAGCTACCTGGTCTAATGCTCATACTGTTATTACTCATTACAAATTAGATTTGACTTCCAGAAGCAGAGCTGCTTTTAGTTTGTCAGTTCTCCAGAAAATCCTTCCATGATGGCCACCCAGCATTCACGTAGCTAGGGACTCTGCCCCATATGTTAAGGAAGAATGAAAAGGACAATATCAGATATTAAAGTTATATACTCACCATAACTATCCATCTGTGTTGCCCATTTTCATTTTTCCTCAACTCCCATCCTCATTCTCCCTTCCTGTCATCTTCTGGAGTGATCGTATGGATAATTTGGAACCTAAAAAAACAAATAAATAAAGGGCAGCAGACACCCAGGTAAAAACGAACTTCAAAGATTTATTGAGTGAGCGCTTTCGGAAAATGGTTGGTACCTTTCCTTCTTCAGACAGTTTTAAAAAACACATCACATCCTATTTAAAGGATTTCAAACAGGTTAATTAATTAATTAATTGGAAAAATCAGCCATTCTTCATTAAATAATTTGTGAAGTCATGACAACAAAAAATAAATGAACTTTACTTTTAAGGTCAACAACAATAAACAGCTCATGTTGAAAAACAACGTTCTCTTAAAAAGGGATATAAGTATAATTAAAGTCAACCATAACTAAATAATAAAAACCACTAATAGTTAATGTATTAAAAAAGATACATACACCAAAATGCATCAAATTGCAAATACATCTAAGCTAAAATGTGTGTAAATATGTATGAATAAATAAATCACATAACCAAAGCCAAAATAACAACTAAATAGGATTTCAATTTCATAAAGACAGAAACCTATCTCTTTAAGGCTAGGAATTTAAGTAAACACTTAATAGAAACTGTCTCGTTGAGACCTGGGGGAGTATGTGAGGCTGTCCTAATTTGCCATTTTAATTCCTCCAATTCCAGATTTAATTGCCAAGGGCCACCTCTTTCATCAACTCTAACCTGATGTAAAACAGAAAATTTGAAAGAATGCTCAGGGAAGTCAGTGACATGCCTAGCCAAAGCATTAGTGTGATCATTCTTCCCTATGGCATAAAGATGTTCGTAAATGCGCTTTCTGAGCTTCCTTTCAGTTTTCCCAATGTAGAATGAGTTACATTTCTGACAACAAGCACAGTAAATCACCCGCTCAGAGTCACATGAGTAAAACCTTTGGAGTCTGTAACACACATCTCTTAATTCTACTTGCTTGTCCAAATTGAGAAATCTACATTGTTGGCATCTGCCACATTTGACCATACTTTTATTTCTAATGGAATCAGAGCTATTCGAATATTGCAAAAGCGACTTCAAGTTTTTACCTCGCCTAAAGGTAATGTTAGGTCTGTCACCTAAAGCTTTATGCAAAGTGGAATCCTCCTGAATCAATGCCCAATTTTTATATAAAGTGTCTCTAATAAAAGAAACATCAATATTAAAAGTGCAAAAAAATCTAATTGTTGAATCGTTATTGTTGTTTATATTATTGTTATCAATATTAACAACCCCCATTTGATCGTCAATGACCGTATCAAACCTATCTCTGCCTTGTGAAACTAAAAGTGGCTTAAAATAACCCGATTGTCTTTTGTTAATGACCTCAAGGGAAAGAGTCGCCAGTAAAGAAGCGGGATAACCTCTCTTTAAAAACATACTTTCTAACAACCCACATTCTTCTAGAAAGTCTTTCTCATCAGAAATCATTCGGGCCGCTCTAACCAGCTGTCCCTTTACAACTCCCTTCTTCTGGTGATAAGGATGGGAGCTAGTAAAATGAAGGAAGGAATTAGAGTAAGTTGGCTTCCTATAAATAAAACTCTTAAACCTTCCCTCAATGACATCTTTGCTCAACAAGTTGTCCAAAAAACTGATGGTTTCCCTTTCAACAGTAAAGGTAAATTCCAAAAAGCTGGTGAGACTAGTGATGGAAGCAATAAAGTCTTGCACTTTATCAATTGGACCCTTCCATAACATAAACATGTCGTCCTGGTACCGAGTGTACCAGGCGACATTAGCTTTAAAGAGAGAATTTTGGAACAGCATGGAAGTTTCCCAATGGGCAAGGACACAGTTAGCAAAACTGCCCCCGCATGGGGATCCCATAGCTATTCCAGATTTTTGCAAATAAAACTTCCCTTCAAACCAAAAAAAATTGTTTGAAAGGACCAGCTCCAACAATGTCTCAATAACATATATTGCATTGTTTCCAAGCCCTCTTGCATGAAGAAATTCCCTTACCCATTCAACACCTAGAGCTTGGGGGATAACTGTATACAGGTGTCTTATGTCTACGGTCAGAAATAAATAGTCCTCCTTAAAAGGGATGGTGTTTAACTCCCTTAAAACCCCCCACAAATCCTTACATATTTGGGGTTCATTTTCAACAAGTGGTTTCAAAATACTATCCACATATTTCGCACACCCATAAGTAATAGAGCCGCGGCCATCCACTATCGGTCTAAAAGGGGGTTCAACCAAATTTTTGTGGATCTTGGGTATCCCAAAAATGGATGCGACCCTGGGTGCTGCCATGGTTAAGAAGTTGAACAGGTCCAGATCAATAGATTTTTCAATAAACAAATCATCTAGAACTCTTCTAATTTTGCTATATGCAATGTTCAACTCGTTAATGCTCACCAATTGGTAGGAGGAACTATCTAGGTGAGTCAACATAGAAGTAACATAGGTGGAATGGTTCATGCAAACTAGGCCCCCCCCTTTTTCTGGTTTCATCAGGTGTATACGACAATCTTTAAGAAGCTTAATAAAGTCCCATTCATGTTTCGAAATATTACCTAGTCTTTCGCGAGAACTAAGCTTTTTACTGGCCTTTTTGTTACAAAAAGTCCTAAAGTCAAGCTCACATATCTTCTCAAAGGATACAATATTCAGATGCAAGGGTGGGTTGAACACACTGGAAACTCTTAAAGGGTCTAAACAGGACAAATTTGAACCAAAAAGTACATTAAAATTAATTTTCCTAATGAATAATTTAAGGTCCATTATGGTAGTTACTAAATCCATATCGGTATCAGGAACAAAGGTTAAACCTAAGGAAGAAAAAATTAATAATGTCCTGAGGAAAAATAATGTCAGAATAATTATACAAGAAGAAATCCCCTGCTGAGTTGGTTAGCACATCAGGAGCAAGGGATCTGTAATCGACTACCTCCTCCATTGATTCCTTCTCTTCCGAGAACGACCCTGTTGGTTGGGCGTCTTCGGGTTGTTGGAGCCGTTGTTCTGGCGTCTCTGAAAACCCCGAGGTTCCTGCTGATGAGTATTAGCAGCTGAGTTGTTGAAATCGCCAGAAACATCTCTGCCCACCTCCTGGGCATTATGGTTCACGACCAAGACAATCGGGTTATTTTAAGCCACTTTTAGTTTCACAAGGCGGAGATAGGTTTGATACGGTCATTGACGATCAAATGGGGGTTGTTAATATTGATAACAATAATATAAACAACAATAACGATTCAACAATTAGATTTTTTTGCACTTTTAATATTGATGTTTTTTTTATTAGAGACACTTTATATAAAAATTGGGCATTGATTCAGGAGGATTCCACTTTGCATAAAGCTTTAGGTGACAGACCTAACATTACCTTTAGGCGAGGTAAAAACTTGAAGTCGCTTTTGCAATATTCGAATAGCTCTGATTCCATTAGAAATAAAGGTATGGTCAAATGTGGCAGATGCCAACAATGTAGATTTCTCAATTTGGACAAGCAAGTAGAATTAAGAGATGTGTGTTACAGAGTCCAAAGGTTTCACTCATGTGACTCTGAGCGGGTGATTTACTGTGCTTGTTGTCAGAAATGTAACTCATTCTACATAGGGAAAACTGAAAGGAAGCTCAGAAAGCACATTTACGAACATCTTTATGCCATAGGGAAGAATGATCACACTAATGCTTTGGCTAGGCATGTCACTGACTTCCCTGAGCATTCTTTCAAATTTTCTGTTTTACATCAGGTTAGAGTTGATGAAAGAGGTGGCCCTTGGCAATTAATTCTGGAATTGGAGGAATTAAAATGGCAAATTAGGACAGCCTCACATACTCCCCCAGGTCTCAATGAGACAGTTTCTATTAAGTGTTTACTTAAATTCCTAGCCTTAAAGAGATAGGTTTCTGTCTTTATGAAATGGAAATCCTATTTAGTTGTTATTTTGGCTTTGGTTATGTGATTTATTTATTAATACATATTTACACACATTTTAGCTTAGATGTATTTGCAATTTGATGCATTTTGGTGTATGTATCTTTTTTAATACATTAACTATTAGTGGTTTTTATTATTTAGTTATGGTTGACTTTAATTATACTTATATCCCTTTTTAAGAGAAGGTTGTTTTTCAACATGAGCTGTTTGTTGTTGTTGACCTTAAAAGTAAGGTTCATTTATTTTTTGTTGTCATGACTTCACAAATTATTTAATGAAGAATGGCTGATTTTGCCAATTAATTAATTAATTAACCTGTTTGAAATCCTTTAAATAGGATGTGATGTGTTTTTTAACATTGTCTGAAGAAGGAAAGGTACCAACCGTTTTCCGAAAGCGCTCACTCAATAAATCTTTGAAGTTCGTTTTTACCTGGGTGTCTGCTGCCCTTTATTTATTTGTTTTTTTAGTTCGTTTTTTGTTCGTGACTACTTCGTTATGTCAAGGGAGGCTGACACGCAAGGTACTCAAGTATCGTTGTTTTCCCCCAATGACAACGTGGGGAACTCTATCAACTCACCTGGAGAGGCGAATGCCACTGAGAACTTGATGCCCTTTTTGCAAATTCTAATGGGCCGTGTTGACTGTTTAATGCAGAAAGTTGATGGTCTGACGGCCTCCGCTAAATTAGGAAGTGATCACCATTTGATTCCGTCTGCTAGTGGAAGTTCAGCGGGTGCAGGAGCCCCGCTGATAACTACTCACGCTCATGTTGCTTCCCCTTTGGGCCGGGAGAACCTTCCAATTATTCAGAACATTCATTCTGGCCAGAGGGTAAATGCACAACCAGGGACATCTACTTCACACACAGGTACCTCGAGTGGTACCGGAGTGAACACCACGGAAGGGCCACCAACGCTAATGTCCTTTTTAAGAAATGAGAACTTTTTTTCTGAAACAAGGTCTCCTCTGAATAATTCAGCTCAACCGTCTGGACAGCATAATCTAGCAGGTACTATTCATCTTTTTGACAATAAGTTATTTCGCTGCAGAAAGCTGCAGCTTGAAATTGGTTATTTAGAAGAATGCCTTATTAAGAAAATTGTGCCTAAAGGGCTCAGACAATGGCGTTATCCGGTCGGGCTTATTGATAAGTCCGACTTTCACTTGGAGCTACTTGCATTGTTCAACAAGCAAGGGTTTGACTTTATTAGGCTGCTAATTAACCACTACAAAACTGAGATTGTTGGACTTAAAACAGATCTTGAAATGCTTGAAAAAGATATCACTTCTGATGTTGATTTCTTACGATATAAGTATGAATACCTAAGGGTGTTCACTAGCATTGAGGCTACTATTTCGAAATTAGCTGGAGCTATGCATAAGAAAATTGCCAGGGATGTACAACAATATAACTCTGGAACCGCCTATCCTGTTCCCCCTTTAGTATTTTTACAGAATGCTGCCAATGCTCCTAATTCTAATTGTTCTGTAACTGACAATGAATTCTTTGATTCTAACACTGTCGAGTCCAATTTACCTCAAGATTTGAGGAGGAGCGAGCGCATTAGAAACCAGGGGAATGGGCAGGGGTTTGACAGTAACCAGGGGGCAAGGTTCAATGTGAACCATAATGCCCAGGAGGTGGGCAGAGATGTTTCTGGCGATTTCAACAACTCAGCTGCTAATACTCATCAGCAGGAACCACGGGGTTTTCAGAGACGCCAGAACAATGGCTCCAACAACCCGAAGACGCCCAACCAACAGGGTCGTTCTCGGAAGAGAAGGAATCAATGGAGGAGGTAGTCGATTACAGATCCCTTGCTCCTGATGTGCTAACCAACTCAGCAGGGGATTTCTTCTTGTATAATTATTCTGACATTACTTTTCCTCAGGACATTATTAATTTTTTTTCCTTAGGTTTAACCTTTGTTCCTGATACCGATATGGATTTAGTAACTACCATAATGGACCTTAAATTATTCGTTAGGAAAATTAATTTTAATGTACTTTTTGGTTCAAATTTGTCCTGTTTAGACCCTTTAAGAGTTTCCAGTGTGTTCAACCCACCCTTGCATCTGAATATTGTATCCTTTGAGAAGATATGTGAGCTTGACTTTAGGACTTTTTGTAACAAAAAGGCCAGTAAAAAGCTTAGTTCTCGCGAAAGACTAGGTAATATTTCGAAACATGAATGGGACTTTATTAAGCTTCTTAAAGATTGTCGTATACACCTGATGAAACCAGATAAAGGAGGGGGCCTAGTTTGCATGAACCATTCCACCTATGTTACTTCTATGTTGACTCACCTAGATAGTTCCTCCTACCAATTGGTGAGCATTAACGAGTTGAACATTGCATATAGCAAAATTAGAAGAGTTCTAGATGATTTGTTTATTGAAAAATCTATTGATCTGGACCTGTTCAACTTCTTAACCATGGCAGCACCCAGGGTCGCATCCTTTTTTGGGATACCCAAGATCCACAAAAAGTTGGTTGAACCCCCTTTTAGACCGATAGTGGATGGCCGCGGCTCTATTACTTATGGGTGTGCGAAATATGTGGATAGTATTTTGAAACCACTTGTTGAAAATGAACCCCAAATATGTAAGGATTCGTGGGGTTTTTTAAGGGAGTTAAACACCATCCCTTTTAAGGAGGACTATTTAGTTCTGACCATAGACGTAAGAGACCTGTATACAGTTATCCCCCAAGCTCTAGGTGTTGAATGGGTAAGGGAATTTCTTCATGCAAGAGGGCTTGGAAGCAATATAATATATGTTATTGAGACATTGTTGGAGCTGGTCCTTTCAAACAATTTGGTTTGAAGGGAAGTTTTATTTGCAAAAATCTGGAATAGCTATGGGATCCCCATGCGGGGGCAGTTTTGCTAACTGCGTCCTTGCCCATTGGGAAACTTCCATGCTGTTCCAAAATTCTCTCTTTAAAGCTAATGTCGCCTGGTACACTCGGTACCAGGATGACATGTTTATGTTATGGAAGGGTCCAATTGATAAAGTGCAAGACTTTATTGCTTCCATCACTAGTCTCACCAGCTTTTTGGAATTTACCTTTACTGTTGAAAGGGAAACCATCAGTTTTTTGGACATCTTGTTGAGCAAAGATGTCATTGAGGGAAGGTTTAAGAGTTTTATTTATAGGAAGCCAACTTACTCTAATTCCTTCCTTCATTTTACTAGCTCCCATCCTTATCACCAGAAGAAGGGAGTTGTAAAGGGACAGCTGGTTAGAGCGGCCCGAATGATTTCTGATGAGAAAGACTTTCTAGAAGAATGTGGGTTGTTAGAAAGTATGTTTTTAAAGAGAGGTTATCCCACTTCTTTACTGGCGACTCTTTCCCTTGAGGTCATTAACAAAAGACAATCAGGTTATTTTAAGCCACTTTTAGTTTCACAAGGCGGAGATAGGTTTGATACGGTCATTGACGATCAAATGGGGGTTGTTAATATTGATAATAATATAAACAACAATAACGATTCAACAATTAGATTTTTTTGCACTTTTAATATTGATGTTTCTTTTATTAGAGACACTTTATATAAAAATTGGGCATTGATTCAGGAGGATTCCACTTTGCATAAAGCTTTAGGTGACAGACCTAACATTACCTTTAGGCGAGGTAAAAACTTGAAGTCGCTTTTGCAATATTCGAATAGCTCTGATTCCATTAGAAATAAAGGTATGGGCAGATGTGGCAGATGCCAACAATGTAGATTTCTCAATTTGGACAAGCAAGTAGAATTAAGAGATGTGTGTTACAGAGTCCAAAGGTTTTACTCATGTGACTCTGAGCGGGTGATTTACTGTGCTTGTTGTCAGAAATGTAACTCATTCTACATTGGGAAAACTGAAAGGAAGCTCAGAAAGCACATTTATGAACATCTTTATGCCATAGGGAAGAATGATCACACTAATGCTTTGGCTAGGCATGTCACTGACTTCCCTGAGCATTCTTTCAAATTTTCTGTTTTACATCAGGTTAGAGTTGATGAAAGAGGTGGCCCTTGGCAATTAAATCTGGAATTGGAGGAATTAAAATGGCAAATTAGGACAGCCTCACATACTCCCCCAGGTCTCAACGAGACAGTTTCTATTAAGTGTTTACTTAAATTCCTAGCCTTAAAGAGATAGGTTTCTGTCTTTATGAAATGGAAATCCTATTTAGTTGTTATTTTGGCTTTGGTTATGTGATTTATTTATTCATACATATTTACACACATTTTAGCTTAGATGTATTTGCAATTTGATGCATTTTGGTGTATGTATCTTTTTTTAATACATTAACTATTAGTGTTTTTTATTATTTAGTTATGGTTGACTTTAATTATACTTATATCCCTTTTTAAGAGAAGGTTGTTTTTCAACATGAGCTGTTTGTTGTTGTTGACCTTAAAAGTAAGGTTCATTTATTTTTTGTTGTCATGACTTCACAAATTATTTAATGAAGAATGGCTGATTTTGCCAATTAATTAATTAATTAACCTGTTTGAAATCCTTTAAATAGGATGTGATGTGTTTTTTAAAATTGTCTGAAGAAGGAAAGGTACCAACCGTTTTCCGAAAGCGCTCACTTAATAAATCTTTGAAGTTCGTTTTTACCTGGGTGTCTGCTGCCCTTTATTTATTTGTTTTTTTAGTTTGTTTTTTGTCCGTGACTACTTCGATACTTTGGAACCTTTAGTTCCAGGTTAAAGCCTTAGCTTACTGTTATTTTTGTCTGCTATTCTATCTTGGGATGTATAAGGAAGCAAACTCGATCTTAGGAATTGTAGGCTGGCTGGGCCATTATGAGTAGAGGGAAGAGCACAAGAGTTGGATACGTAAATCTGTGATATGTGGCCAAGTCAGATCTGAATTCAGATCCATAACCCATAAGTTGAGGAAGAATGAAAATGGACAACACAGATGCATAGCTATGGTGAGTATATAACTTTAATGTCTTTACTGTTAAAAAACAGGTGCAAATGCAAGCAATAGTGAGAAGTTACTGCATGCATTTGTGTGCAATGTAAAATAATTTCAGATTTTGAGCGACTTTCACACATTAGTAAGATCAGAGCAATGGCTTTAGTCTACCTAATTTTAATATTTAATTGTATTTCGTTTGTATGGTTTTTCTCATAGAAGCTGGTTTAAAATCTCTTTGACTTCATTAGTAACTGATTTCCATTATCCTTTTCTTTTAGAATTCTTTATTCATTTGCAGCTGAAAATGGATTCCTTAAATGAGTATATGCCATTAATGATTTGCTAAAGCACAAGTATCTTGTACAGTATATTAAATGCTATTTATATTTAATGGTAGCACCTGATAAACTGGTTGTCAGCGTTTCTCATGTCAAAAGCTGGATGATTTGTATACCATTATTAGTGGTAAATCTAGACTTCATGATGAAAATTGCACTTGTGCAACTGGCACAGCTTGGAGAACTGTTGTTACATATATTAATGACTGGACTGATGAGATAAATCATGTTAGGCAAAGAGCAAACAGAACATATTTAGGAAGGGAAGTGTCAACCCCTACTGAACAAGATAATACCACTGACAGCTTTGGAATTTTGAATACAGCAATATGAGGATTCAGAGCATATAGAAGTAAATAAAGAAAGAAAGAATAGATAAAGGTCACAACAAACAACAAGGAAGCGAAATAAACTGATTAATGTCTATAAAGCAAAGAGAATACATAGTAAAAAGGGCACTGCTTTGTTATGTAACACACAGATTGTTGGGAATGATTGCATGTTTCTACCAGAAAACCTTCAGCTTACAGAAAAAGGCATACTTTTTATAAAGAGAATGTAGAAAAAAGAGGCAAGGGGCAGGTGAACATGAAGAAATTGAAACTGAATGTAGAAGGAGTGAATAACATTACTGCAAGAAAAAAGAGCAGAAAGACAGAAGATGACAACATGACTCAAGCTGTCAATGTACAAAGCCAGCTAAATGACAGTTATATGCTTGCAAATTTAAAAAGCAATGAAAACAGAGGGTTTAATAAGACTAATGGTGATGAAGATAATTCCTTTGTAACAATTGATCGAATAGATACTACTGGATTTAGAAATTGAAGATTTATCAAATCTGGTAAGAAAATATATTCTTGTAATTGGAGATTCAGTTATTAGAGTAACTGTTATTTACACTTGCAGAGAAGATAACGAACATCAAATAGTGTTATGCTTGCCAGGAGCAAAAATAGAGGATGTGAGAAAGGGCTTAGAATGTTTTAATGTTAGGAAGTACAAGTCTGTTTTTTTTTTTTTTCTTTTCATGTTGGTACAAATTGTCTCATCCACAATGATTCTTTGACTGTTAATAGGGAACCTACAGCCCTCTTATATAACATAGCTTGTACTGGTGTTAGGACATATTTTCACAAATCACTTATAGAAGGGAGAGTCAGGTCACCTTGAAGGAGAAGATTTTTTTGGGTAAATACGTACATGAAAAAAATGCCCTGTTTCAAAAAATGGAAATGTGTAGAGCATCCAAGCCTAATTTTGGGAACACATGTTTAGAGAAGATGGCGTACATTTGTCAAGATCAGGGAAGATCATTTTTGCAGCAGATATTTTGCAATATTTGACAAACACAAGGCAGAATTTTTACCAGGATGAAAATTTAACAGTTCACTGATAACAATTGATGCATCTCTGATGGCTGTTAATGCATTAATAAAATTTTTTTTATTGGAAAAATTGCTACATTCCCACAAGACTGATGTTGTTATTGTTTGTAAAACATGGTTAAAGAACAATGACTGGAAACCAGTTTTGTCGGAGTGTAAATGTTTTTTACTTAACCGACATTCTAACAAAAAATCAGGTGGAGATGTTACAATGGGGATTAAAGATTGTTATGAGTCCTATCATTATTACATGTTCAATGATAACACCAATATTGTAGATTCTGTAACTGTGACAATAAAGATAATGCTGAAACATATAACAATTGTTGAACTGTATAGCTCACCAAAGTCAAATGCTGATGATTTAGAGGAATTCGTACATTTCTTGCATGAAACACAGGAGGGAAGAATAATCGTGGCTGGAGACTTCAATTTACCAGAAACAGACTGGAATAATACTGCTTCAACATTAGTAATGAAATTATTTTCAACATATGTTCAGGAACAATAATTGCTTCGGTCTGTAAAAAAACTACCAGGAAATGGAACATGCTAGACATTGTTTGTGTTCCTAAAGAAATTGCTGTTACCAAATGTCAAGTTTTATCGCTGTTGATGTGCAGTGATAATGGGGGTTATAAAGGTTAATTTGTTGCTACATAATTCTTTCAAACTGAAATCTAATGCAATGTACAGAAGATTAATGACACATTATGTGCAAGAAAAGCAGTCATCATTTAAAACTAATTGGAGTGATGCATTCAGTGGAAAAACTGCAGAAGGAATGTGGAAAGTTTTGAAAGAGGAATTGTCTGAATGCAAAAATGAAAAATATATATATTTGACATCAGGATCTAGGCACTTAACTTCAGGAGGATATATTTCCATAAGAACAAACTACATTATTGAGATGTGAGACAAAAATATAACAAATGACTTTGATAACTGAAATAAACAAGCTGGATAGACAAATTAAACATAGTGTGAAACAAGATCAAGAAAATTTTGAAGACAATATATATAAAGATATTGAGCATAATAGGAAACCATTTTATAGATGCATAAGATATGATAGGAGTAAAGACATACAAACTGATAACTGTGTGTAGATTCTAAAATGTATTCCCAGACACAACAGATTATAGATATAATTATAAAATCTTATGCAAAGCAGTTTGGCATCACAATTGGGGTGATAAATAGTCCTAATGACATCCAGGTAACCTCAGGTACTGAAATCAAATTAGATTATATTGAAAAAGAACTAAGCAAATTGTATCCAAACAAAGCACAGGGAAGATATGGAATTAGTAATAATGACCTGAGAACACTTTGGTATGAATTTACAGTACCATTATATCTGTTATTTACTAGATCATATAAATGTGAGGAGATTTCTCAAGACTGGAGACATGCACTTGTTAAACATGTCTTTAAGGGAAAGGGTAGTAGGACAACCCAGAGTCATACTGACCCATAAGTTTACTTTCATGTTGTGGAAAAGTAATGCAGAAGGGAGTATCGGATAAATTATTGTCAGAATTGTAAAGGTTGGTACTTCAACGTATATCAGCATGCATATGTTAAAATATGTATATTACTACCTGTAACATTATGTTCTCTAACAATACAGTATCAGCTATGAATGAAAAAAAACACAGGTGTGATGTAATTAATATAGACTGATCAAAAAATAAGAGCAACTAGGTACTGATGTACTCTTGATCACATGACAATGACAAGTATCATATAGCAACTGGATAGGTGAAATTTGAAATTACACTCAGGGTGTCCCACAGGGCTTTGTCCTAGGCTCATGTTTTTTTTAGATTGCATCTTTCAAATCTGTCTTTTTCATGTAAAGTGTTCTACAGTCTGCATGCTGATGTCTTGAAAATGAGTAAACTGATTACACATGTTACAGACAGGATGTGCCTGCAAAGAAAAAAATGACAAAATTGACAATAAGGGCATAGGAGAATTAATAATATGCTGATAAAGACATCAACAAGTAAGCATATAAGATTTGGGAGACATAAACTGAAAGGTAAATATTTAGTATAACACACACAGTGATTGAGAATGTATATTCATTTAAGGACCTGGGTACTTGGGCACATCCAGCTTTGTGTTTTTCTAATGATATCAAGCAATTGGTTAATGATAGTTATAGAACTATTAAGTTGTATAAAACGATTTATAAAGTCTAGGAAATCAGAAATAATGAAGTCATTGTTTGTTAGTTACATTAGGCACAAACTTAAGTATGGAATAACAATATGGAAACCTTAACGGAAGAATGCAAAGTTCCTGTAATCATGACTGCACAGGTAAAAACCATGATAAAGACTACCCAAGTCTATAGCCATCTCTATACCGGAAGAATGCAAAGTTCCTGTAATCACAGGTGCACAGGTAAAAACCACACTCTTCAAAGTCAAGAACACAGCATCCATGGGACCTGAGAACATCCCAAGCTGCGTTCTACATGAACTACAGAATGCACTGGCACCCCACCTAAGCACCATGTTCAATCATAGTCTCACCTCAGGCTTTGTGCCCACTGAATGACACACAGTGATGGTTATCCCACTCCACAAAGGGGGAGCCACCACGGACCCCGGGAACTACCATCCCATTAGCCTAACAAGCCGGGTCTGCAAGGCCATGTAACATATCATCATGGAAGTTATAAACAAAGACATTGGTAATCTCCAAACTGTGGACCCCACCCAGTTCAGGTTGGTAAAACACAGATCATGTCTCTCCTAAATCTGATTGACTTCTTTGAAGCAATCACCAAAGCCATAGACGAGGGTAAGGTGGTTCACACAGCCTATCTAGATCTCGCCAAGGCTTTTGACACCATCCCCCACTCTAGAATTATAGATAAACTCACTAAACTAGGTATAAATCCCTATGTCACAAGATGGGTTGCCAACTGGCTCACTGACAGAACCCACACTGTGAAAGTAGCAGACTCCAAATCCGACTTCAGACCAGTGACAAGTGGAGTACCACAGGGTTCAGTCCTGGGTCCTCTCCTGTTTGGTATCTACTTCTCTGAAGTACAGGCCAACACAGAAGGTCTTTGGCTAATGAAGTTCACAGATGACTGCAAACTAGGAGCCATAACTGAAACTCCTAACGATATGGACATCCTACAAAGGGCCTCACTGAGAAAGATGGCTGATGTCAAAGCCATGGCCTCAAGCTCAATGCCAAAAACTGCATTGTCATCCCCTTTGGTAAAAACTCTGTACCCATGAGCTACCACATAGGAGGTAGTCTACTTAACACTGAAAGTGTGATAAGAGACCTTGGGACACATGTGGGCAGTAGTCTCTCCTTTGATAATCACATCACCACAGAAGTCAGGAAATCCTTCTATGTGGCACAGCTCATCACAAAAGGTTTCTCATCCAGGAAAAAAGAGGTCATTGTTCCCCTCTACTCATCACTCATTAGACCCATTATAGAGTACAATGCCCCTTTTGGTATGTACCTCACAAGACATCTACAACAACTGGAAAAGCCACAGAAATACCTCACAAAGAGGATTACTGGCCTCAAACAGATACCCTACGCAGACCGTCTCAAAAAACTCCAGCTTTACTCCGTCGCATATTGCCTACTCAGAGGATATCTCTGCCTGACATACAAAGCTATGTCAAACCCAGAGCTGTTGGACATGTTCCAGTTAAAGAAATCCCAATCTCCCTAAGCTACACGTTCTAGGGACCAAAACCTTGTCACCACAATAAACAGAACATGCTGAAGGGATAGATTCCTGTCCCAGAGACTTCCCATACTCTGGAACAAACTGCCTATCTATATCAAACAAAGCTCATCATTAGCACTCTTCAAGAAAAATCTTGATGATTGGATGGGAAATAGGAAATTCACTACGGGGATCACCTCTGTGGCTCTGCTCGACTGGGACTCAGGAAAATAATTTTCTTGAGTAGCGAAAGCCAGGGTACCTTTTTGGCTAGGCTTGTATAGGCCTTAGGGCCGATAGCCTAGTACCTACCTATGAACTTGTGAACCTATTATAAGAAAATAAGCATGAGTAAACTGGAAAGAGTACAGCAGAAATATACCAAAGGCATCCATGGATGTGAAAATTTAAGTTATTATGATAAACTAACATATCTGAAACTATACAGTGTCTCATACAGATATTTAAGACAAGATTATATTCACGTATAGGGCATTTCGAGACAACTGCCTCTGGGAATGTTTAGGGTAGTAGAGAATCTTTAGACAACCTATATAGAAGATTCTACAGGAATGAGAAGTGTAGTAAATGGTTCTCTGAGACAATAGCTGATGCTTGGTATAGACTATCAAATTACATTAAAGCAAGCACTAGTCTACATATTTTTAAGAATAGCCTGAACACTTATTATGGGAAGAACTATTTTGGTATATTGTTAGGTTAGAAGGGCATTATTGCCCGTGCCTGAAATATTTGTATGTATGTAGGGTTATGGCCACTGGTACTGTTTTGAAGAGTTTGTCTTGTGGCATTCTCAGAACCTCTCAGATGATGTTAAAAATTATTTTTTAAATTCTCTTTGGATAGAAATTTTGTTTCTGGCCAGCCTGCTGCAGAGGTGATCAAAAAGTGTGATAAAAGGAGTAAGTTGATATAGGGAATCTCTAAGATTTTTCAGAACTCCTCTTCCAAATGTTTCTCCTCATGCAATTTTGGCAAAAAAATAAACAGTCTCAAAAAATACAGGTCAGCATAGACATTTTGGAAGTGGCAAAGGTCTTCCAAAAAGAATTCTGGAACCCTCCAAAACCAAGCACAGTCTAACAACAGTTCAGAATGACTATTTCAGGGCTCTTTTAACACCCTTCCCACCATGGCTGCCCCTTTTCCCTTACAGAAAGTGTGTGGATCTCCAGTTTTCTCTTTGGCAACATATAATTTCAGACATATGGGGTCTAAGGACCATTCATTATGTTTATAGATCTCAGTGGGAGGAAATTCCTCCTTTCCAGGGGGAAATTAATCATCCACCAGTCCAGACTCTTTTATTTCTACATGTCTTTCATTACATGTGTCTCAGGGAGAGATAGAACCAGTCCCTCCTTCCCAAATGAGAAAAGGTTTTTATTCAAGGATATTTTTAGTGCCAAAGAGAGAAAATGCTAGAAGACCAGTTCTGGATTTTTTTCCCTGAACCTGTTTGTGATAGTACCCAAGTTCAAAATGCTGTCACTTCAGAATACGTTACCTATTCTTCCTATTTCAAGTTTCCTGGTAACATGAGACTTAAAAGATGTTTAACACTAGATCCCTATTCATCCAGATTTCAGATGTTACTTAAGATTTTGTGTGTCTGAATCACACTAGCAGTTGTCTGCTTTACCCTTTGGACTATCTGCCCCACCAAGAGTGTTCACAAAGGGTTTAGCTCCAGTTATAGCTCATTGCAAGCTATTGAGTACCTATAATGTTTCCATATTTACATGAATGGCTTAACTTTGCAGAGTCTTTTTCAAAGTGTTAGGAAACTCTCACTAGGGTGAGAGATCTGTTATACAAATTGGGATTCCAAAAGAACATTTAAAAGTCTTTCTTGACTCCTTCAAACAGAATTGGAATACTGAGGTGGCAGCTACACACCTCAATTCAAACAGCTTTTCTTCCACAGGAAAAATAGATCTATATCTAGATCTTTTTCTAAGTTTTCCACTCAGATTTCAGTCACTGCCAGGGCATACCTCAGGATTTTGGGTGTCATGGCATCTATGGTTTTCATGATACCCCTGGCAAGGCTCCACATGAGAAAGATACAATGGTGTCTGACGTTTGTTTGGTCCCAGAACCAATATCCTTTGTCCTTTCAAATCCCAGTGCTGGGATTTGTCAGAAGGGAGATCACTTGGTGGAGACAACAAATATCCTAAAATCCAGATCTCCCCTTCTCCTTCTCTGTTTCAAAGCAGTCAGTCACCACAGATGTCTTGAACTTTGCTTGGGGAGCAGCTTCAGGAGGATTAAAAGTGCAAGATGTGTGGGACACAAAGGACAGGCACAACCACATAAATATAAAAGATATGCTTGCCCTGATGATCTTGATCAGGCTAATCAAGGCACTCAATTCTGTGAATCATCTTTGGTCCCTGGAACTTTTTCAAGTTGTTACAACTGATACCACAGTCATATGGTACATCAGCAAGCAGCAAAAGGGAACCTGGTTGTATCCCCTTTACAGGTTAGCCATGTCAGCTTCACAGCACAGTCTCGATCCACAGGTATCCTACATTCTGTCCGAGCAAAACTGCATGGCAGACAAGCTGAGCAGGACAATGGCAGTTCCTCACCAATGGAAACTAGATGGGGGGGGTCTTGCAATACACCTATTTGCCTCTTCTCTGAACAAATGGCTGGCAAGATTCTGCTCCAGGACTCCATGCAAGAAAGCCTGGAAGGCAGATGCCTTTTCTTTTCCTTGTTCCTGTATGCATTTCCACATTTCCATCCTTTCCACTGATTTCTAGGATACTTTTGAAGATACAGAAGGAATCCCCCAAGATCATTGTGGTGACTCCCTTTTGGCCAGGCAACAGTGGTTCTCAGTTCTTTTGGAAATGGTCAGGGGCAATTACCACAAGCTTCCAGACAGAATGGTTCTACTCACACAAATACAGGGTTATTTGATATACCCCAACCCCAATCAGCATCAGTTGACTGCCTGGATGATTGGGTATTAATTCCCTTTAGGCACCTGTTTACTGAGGATGTCCAGTAGGTACTAATGTAGGCAAGAAAGCCTGCTCCCTGAAAATCATATATTAGCAAATGGAAAAGGTTTTCTAGATGATGCCAACAGCATAACCAGCACCCAATCACAATTAGTTGTTCTCTGGTTTTATAATATGTGTATGAGTTATCCTATGGCCTTTCTTACTCATCCATCAAGGTTCATTTAGCAACCATTTCAGCATGTATGCCTCTCTTTCAATGAATTCTCATGTCAAATGTTTTTGAAAGTGGTTTTGCTTAAGAGGCCTCTAAGAAAACTGGTAGCCTTTCCATGGGATCTCAATTTTGTGTTAGAGAAGCTAACCTGGCTGACTTGAGGTTCTTAACATGGAAAACAGTTTTATTGATTGCTCTGACCTCTGCAAGAAGGGTATCTGAGGTTCAAGCTCTTATTGTGAGTCAACCCTATCTCATTTCCACAGTGACAGGGTTTCTTTGAGAACTAATCCTTCTTTTATGCCTAAAGTAGTATTTAGTTTACTTTAAGCCAAACTATCCATCTAGCTGTTTTCTTTCCTGAACCTAAAAATGAAGGAGAAAGGATCCTCCATACCTTGGATGTCCACAGACAGCTCAAGTACTATCTTGACAGAACTAAATCTTTTAGATCTTCAGATCAATTGCTCATTTCCTATGAAGGTAAGAAGAAAGCACAACCCATGTAAAAGCAGCCTATTTCCAAATGGTTTTCTAAAATTATTACCTCTTGTTATACTCACCACAACAAAACTATTCTAAGTGGGGGTCAAGGCCTACTCTATCAGGGCCTTGGCTTCATCTATGGCTTTTTGGAAATTCTAGAAGCAACAACTTGGTCCTCTGTACATATGTTTATGAAGCACTATAAGCTTGATTCCTTCTCTAGGTCCAGCTCAGGCTTTGCTAGAATCATTCTCCAGGGGCTCTTACGCTTCCTCCTCCAAAATGTAGTAAGCTAAGTAATCTACTCCTATAGCTAGCTAAGCC
Organism: Protopterus annectens; assembly: GCF_019279795.1. NCBI lineage: Eukaryota > Metazoa > Chordata > Ceratodontiformes > Protopteridae > Protopterus > Protopterus annectens. Next base: position 540,803,594 of record NC_056750.1, read on the forward strand.
TGCTGCAGCAGTGATCAATATACTGAATATAGTACAGTTCTGTAAGTAAACTTACCATAACAATAAATAGATGTTCAAATGATCACTGCTGCAGTAGCCACTCCCTCTCTCCATCCCCAGTGTTTTTTGGTGTGTTGTTTATTCCAGGGTGTAAAGTCTTATTTTTGTTGTTCCTGGCATTGTCTTTTCATGGCTCAGCCTCCTTATCTCTGTTGGCATGAAAGCTGTGAAGGTCTTGATGCCCAAACCTGTTTTTTTCAGTCAAGTCAGCTTGAGCTAACTGATGATTTGGGGGTGTGAAAGATGTCCTGGGAGGTGGGTGTCTCTTATATCCTTGGCAGTACATAACCCATATAACTAAGGCTACTTCAGACATGATCATTTGAACATGTACTGCTATGGTTGGTTTACTTACACAACTGTAATTTCTGCAACCCCCTGCAAAAGTGGCCCTCTAAATTCATGAGTACTTTGTACTGTTGGAAATCTAGAACTGTTATCTAGAGTTATGAAAAGAGGCAGGGAGGCTGAGCCCTGAAAAGACAATGCTAGGAACAACAGAAAGTTGGTGCTGGGGTAGAGTTGTCACCTCACAGTAAGATGTTGTCCTGTTCGATTCTAAGCTAGAGCGTCTTCTGTGTGGAGACATGCGTGAATGGGCGTACCTTCGTTGAATGTTGTGCATCAGGGCTGGTAACTCGGCACATAAAAAATCTACTGCCAATCATTAGCGGACCGAAGTTCCGCTGTGGCGACCCCTAACCGGGAAAAAGCCGAAAGACAGAACAACATTGAAGTAAAATTTAGTTAATTTTATTCAGAGATTGGCATTTCAATAAATGACTGCATTTCCCCATTTGTAGAGCCATTACTATGTAAAATAACAAAGTGCTTTCCAGCAATGATTTTTGAAGTCATCACTATGATTTTTAATGTTCAGATATATCAATAGGTGTATGTAATAGTCATAAAGTATGTTCAAAATGGTGTAGCAATGACATTATCATCATCAGTTTATATTAAGCTCTAACAGGTATGTGCATTTTTGAAAGTTATTTTAAGGAGTCCATTAGATAGTAGATATGTCTGTGTTTATTTTAGGCAGAACACAGTTCTACTTTAATTTTATCATTGTTTTTGTCTGTATATTTATGAGTCACTTGCACCCAGTTTATCCAGCTGTGATGTATACTTTAGATATCCATTCTAAAATAATTTGACATCAATAACTGGCTTTTAGAACCTCTGGAACTGGTGTCAGAGACTAAGTTACTTGGGGTCCAAATTGATAGTCAGCTCAAATTCAACTCCCACTTACAACTAAATATCAAAAAAACCCATCAAAAACAAGGTATGCTCTACCGACAAAATCATTACCTTACACCTGCCACTAAAATCACTCTCTCTACTTCCTTTCTTATCCCCTCCCTTCTCTATGGATCTCCACTCCTAACTAACCTACAATCCTCTCTGAAAACACAACTTTCCTCTTGCTACAACAAAATTGCCAAGTTCGCTACCAGCCATAAGTCCTCCACCCACCACTGTTCCTCTCTCCAAAAACTAAAATGGCTAGAACTACCCAATCATCTCACCTATACTCAACTAACTCTTGCACACAAGCTCATTTTCAACCCCTCCCTCTGTCCCTCCCTTTCTTCTGCCTTTAAAATGCACCTACCTGATAGAGTATTAAGGTCTAACAACCAAACTCTATTAGAAGTGTACAAACCAACTCGTCCTCCAGGCAAAAATCTTCTATCCTATGGTCTAGCACGTCTCTGGAACTCCCTACCACCATCCATTCATACCACCTCTAACCGTTTTATTTTCAAAAAATCTCTTCATTCACATCTAGTATCCCAGTGGGAATGCTCCTGCTCCCACCCCACATAACTAACGCTGGCAATTTCCATCTTCCTTTCTTTCCCTGTTTACACCAGCAATTTTCCTTTATCATTTCTCCTAACTCATACATTCTTGTCATTCCTATGCTATTTGCAAAGAATGCACTAGGCTGCACCTCTTAAGTGTATGCTTCCTAATATGTAATGGCTTCTCGCTATTTACTTTGCAATGTTCCTTTTGCTAGTCTGTATCATCTGTAAGTTTCATCACTAGTCTGTATTAATTGTAATGTTTGCTGTACTATTTGTAATGTTTGCTCGAATCTATAACATTTGTAAAATTATCATCTATAACCTATTGTAACCTAGATTGTTTTGGAGCTTTTCTCCCCAGGACTCCATTGAAAATGGGTTCATATTGGCCCAGTGGACTATCCTGGTAAACCAACTGCAAATAAATAAAATAAATAAATAGAACAAACTACATCAAATTACTATGTCTCAGTCATCAGAAGGGAACTGACAATCATGCAAAAAGTTCTAGTACCATCTGGTGCTTTTTGTGTCCTTGTTCCCTTGAGTCCATCTGCTATACACTGAAGTAAGTTATTACTTAAAGGATGTGATGAGTGATACCTAGTGCTGTTTTTTTTTTTTTTTATTTGTTTAGCACAGTTAAGGCAAGAACTGACTAAGGAAAGGTCAGATTTGTAAAAAATATATATTATTACATTACATTGTATATTTAGCTGCGGTGGTGCAGCGGTAGCATTGTCACCTCACAGCAAGAGGTTCTCCCGTTTGATTCTCGGCTGGAGCACCTTCTGTGTGTAGTCTGCATGTCCTTCCCCTGGTCAAGTGGCATTCGAAAGACATGCATGAATAGGCTTGCCTTCGTTGAAGGTTGGGGTCGGGCTGGCACCTCGGCACCATAAAAATCAACTGCCAATCATTAGCAGACCGGAGTTCCACTGTGACGACCCCTAACCGGGAAAAGCTGAAAGAAAAACAACAACAACATTACATTGTATATTTCTTTAGATCAGCATTAATATTATCAGCAAGGGTTTATGGTAGAAAAAGAGGAGAGGGACTTTCCCAGTGTTCTGGACAAATTACCTTGACAACAGAAATAGCACTCCAACCTGTAAACAGACTGTTTGTCTAGTGGGACTTACCCTGTCAATAAAATTTAAATAACTAAAGTAAATAAAAAGACTTACATCTGGTGAACATTTAGTGCTTGACAGATGGCTGACTCGGGGCACTGTGTCAAGCTTTCCTGCGTACTGCCATTAGAATTGTTAGTTCTCATCCTAATGCAACCTAAACACTGTGCAGGAAAACAACCCACAACTGTTTATCGCATACTATTGCTGAAGGGTTAAACTTGTGTGCTGTGGGCCTTGAAATTTCTTGCAAGATAATCTCAGCGAGGAGCAAATATTATTAAATGAGCCTTCTGCATGTAATGAGAGTGTATATTTTTGAGAGATGTAGCTCTGAGACACTATGCAGCTGCTCATATTTGGATAATGCAAAGTCATGGTGTTCAATAGATAGGAACTGCTCAGTGGAAATTTTAATGGCATTGACTAACATTCTGAATTTATAGAAATTCAACAGAAATATCTCATCTTGCTTATGCAAAACTAAATACGAAAGAGAAGATATGGAAACTGCTTAAAAGAGTTTTTGCCCTCATTAACATGCATTGCATTGGCTCGAGTTTAACACTTTATCACAGCACCCGCAGTACTTGATAACCTGTTCTGTAGCATATTTTATTAGTACAAAATCTGCATATAGGTTTCTCTGTTATCAGCGTCTCTTATTCAGAGCTTAAATTCATTCTCAGAAGCTTAACAGTCTATGAAAAGAGATTTTCTTTGTTGATACGAAAGCTTCCGAGTTTGCTACAGAGTCAATCACAGGTTAAATAGTCAGTGAACCAGCCTGCAGGGGGACTGTGATGAAGTTAACAGTGAATGAAAATTTTCCTTTAACACATCCATCATGCCTGTCTCAGAAATTAGTATGTTTGTTGATTCAAAATCACTCAAGGCAGAGACTGGCTTAAAGGATTTCAGAAAGAGCATGATTCCATGAAATGGTATAAAATGAAAGGAAGGAAGTTAACTGAAGGATTTGACTTGAATATCTTTATTGCCTTGCCTTTACACTTATAATACTGGATTCTAAAAGGTGAAAATAGTTTTGTCTGTTGCTCTTACCAAATCAAAAAACTGAGATCTTGGGCCCAAACCTACTAGCAGAAATAATTCTCTTTATTAATTCTGCCCTTATTGGCTGTATCTTAGAAAAGAAAAGAAAAAAATCCAGAATAAAGAGAATGCTGTATCTTTTCTCAAGTGTTACCCTACTGGAGTACAAAGACTGAACTCTTGAGCTTCAGTTGCTCGAGCTTCAACCTGCCAACAATCAGAGTCCCTCCACTGGAAATCAGTGTTGGTGATTTCTGCCTGAAATGATGCCCTTCCCGGGGGAATTTCCCCCCTTCTTCTAGTTGGTGCAACCATGGAGTTGTTATATATAAGCTCGGGGGTATGGAGTAGACATGTATTGTAATTTAATAGGGATATAAGAAATTGTACAGTGTTGCTTTAAATAGGTTATAAACCTCAATCTCATAATGGTTGATTAATTACTATTTCAGTAATTGTGTAAATAACTTTTGAATCTATTGTGTTGTTAGAATCTTGGAAGGGGTAGAAAAGCACTAGTTCATTTTTTATTTAATAAAAGTGTTATTAGTCTGTCAGCTGCCAAGAAAAGTTTTTTTTATTAAATAAATGAAATTCGCTTGTTTAGGGTCAGAGCAGCCATAGCTAAATATGTTATGTCTGAAAATTAATTATGGATTCCCTGTCATTGCTTTGACTTCTACAGGAAATAAACACAATTTACAGATATTGTAGCGGCTTTAGATTAATGATACTCTCACCATGGAATGAACTCCAGTGCACAGCTATGCAAAGAGCTATTTGGCTATCTGTTTCTGCTAAAGCTAAATTCCTGTTATGTAGACTATTAGTTACAGTTACGTACTTTGGGGTCTGGCTGTCCCCCACCTAGAAAATGGCCTTGACTTGGCTCCCTGTGTACAGTTTCACGATTCCACCAATAAGTTTGCGCCTGACTAAAAAAGGCATTTTTGGTTGAAGACCATTAAAAGAACATCCATTTATACCTCAGTGCCATGGCATATTCAACAAATACCTTTCCAGTTTTGCTGAACTATTGTCACAGTGAAGAAATAATATAAGCACAAAACACCAAAACACTCTTGTGTGGGGTCATTTACTGCACTGTTATAACTTGATATTACTTGTGAACCTCTGCTATCTCTGTAAAAAACAAAAAATCTTGCTTTTTTCCCACTTTTCTGAGAGTTAAAAAAGTTCAGTTACAGGCTTGCTGTTCCTGAACTGTTTGAAAGTTTCTGTGAGGCCATTTTTGCTTGGGCTGAAGGAGGGTCTCTGTGTTTATCAGTGGGAGTGACTAACATTGAGCAGCTTCCTGCCCCGGAGAGGTGGTTACTGACTTGAAACTGTAGTTTTATTGGCCACTAGGGGTCATTTCCATAACTCCTTCATCTTCCTCTCTTAAAACCTAGTTGCCTCGTGGTTTGAGCGTCTTTTCAGGCTTGTTGGCTGTTGGTGAAGCACCGCTGAGAGAAGAAGGGAGCCACTTTTGAGATTTTAAGTATTTTTTCTCTGTTTATTTGCTAAGTTTTTCTGCATAGCTGCCTAGCTTGAGCATTTTCTGGCTTGTTAAACTTGATTTCTGTATTAGTAGCTGTATTTAGAGCACAACCAAAAGCTGTTTGCTGAATTTCCTGTTTGCACTTAATTTTAAATCGTTTTCTTAAAACTTGCATATTTTCTGTCCTTGACCTAGCACTCTTGTGTGGGGTCATTTACTGCACTGTTATAACTTGATATTACTTGTGAACCTCTGCTATCTCTGTAAAACAAAAACAAAAAAATCTTGCTTTTTTCCCACTTTTCTGAGAGTTAAAAGTTCAGTTACAGGCTTGCTGTTCCTGAACTGTTTGAAAGTTTCTGTGAGGCCATTTTTGCTTGGGCTGAAGGAGGGTCTCTGTGTTTATCAGTGGGAGTGACTAACATTGAGCAGCTTCCCTGCCCCGGAGAGGTGGTTACTGACTTGAAACTGTAGTTTTATTGGCCACTAGGGGTCATTTCCATAACTCCTTCATCTTCCTCTCTTAAAACCTAGTTGCGGTTTGAGCGTCTTTTCAGGCTTGTTGGCTGTTGGTGAAGCACCCTCCAAGAGGAAAAGCTGAGAGAAGAAGGAGCCACTTTTGAGATTTTAAGTATTTTTCTCTGTTTATTTGCTAAGTTTTGAGCATTTTCTGGCTTGTTAAACTTGATTTCTGTATTAGTATTTTCTTAAAACTTGCATATTTTCTGTCCTTGACCTAGCACTCTTGTGATAACTTGATATTACTTGTGAACCTCTGCTATCTCTGTAAAAACAAAACAAAAAATCTTGCTTTTTCCCACTTTTCTGAGAGTTAAAAAGTTCAGTTTCAGGCTTGCTGTTCCTGAACTGTTTGAAAGTTTCTGTGAGGCCATTTTGCTTGGGCTGAAGGAGGGTCTCTGTGTTTATCAGTGGGAGTGACTAACATTGAGCAGCTTCCCTGCCCCGGAGGTGGTTACTGACTTGAAACTGTAGTTTTATTGGCCACTAGGGGTCATTTCCATAACTCCTTCATTTGTCCTCGGAGGAGTGGTTTAGGGCAGTGACTTGTGGTTTTGCTACTGTTGCACATTAAGCAGGTTTAAACTATCTACCTAAAGTCCACTCTTCAAATTTTCCCTTAAACTACCTTCAACTATACTACTGATCTAATCAGTATCCTATAATTAAAAGATCATCTCTACTTGACTCCAAGTAGACTATTCTCTATCTGTTATACAGTACTTATTACCTTGATACGGCACTCTTGTCATAGATAGTACCCCAAAAAGGCAACCCCAATCTTTTAAAGTTTTTTGTCTATTCCTTCTAGCATGTCGAGGATCAGTTAATATTGAGGCAATGTTACAATTGCCTCATGTACACAACCCTCTCCTCCTCCCACAAAACACAAATACATGAGATGCAACTACGGCCAAACTGGAGGCTGAGCTCTCTCAACATAGGACTGGCAAGACCAGTCAGGAGGAGAAGGTTACCACACACACTATAGACCCAGTCTCACATATTACCATTACAACCTCAAATCATACACATAAACACACAATCTACCAAAACAGCAGAGGCCACCAAAGCAGACACCCAAACAACCACCACCTCAGAACACAACACCTGCAACACATAGACCTCACAGTCAGAGTGTCAAACAGTCACAGCCCTTAAGGCCAAACACAATGCCAGACACACTAGTCATTGGTGACTCCATAGTCAGACACAACCAGACTGAGTAAGGAGAAGGTCACAGTAAGCTGCCTGTCGGGCGCTAGAATCCGCGCACTCAGGTCTCTCAACAGCAGGTACAAATATGATTCAGTCATTGTCCACGCTGGTGTAAACGACCTGAGACGCCTCCTTGGACTACATGAAAAGAGACATTGAGGAGCTCTCTGATTATGTAGCCCAGACAGGTATGACCCTGACCTTGAGCAGTATCCTACCTTCACCAAGAATGATGCCACAATACAGAGATAAGATGATCAGCTTTAACAATTGGCTTAAACACTGGTGTCATTCAAAGGGGATCCAGTGTCTGTCTGCCTGGGATGACATGCTGGACAACCTGTCACCCTGGGATTCGGATATTGGCAAAGGCTCACCCCATAGTGCCTTTTAGCAAGGCTCAAATTCTAAACCTACCACCCTAGAACACAAAAAGGAAAAAACTAAGGGTAATGCTGCTCAATGCCAGAAGTCTAAATCTCAAAATGCACAGGCCCTTCTCAGTATGGAGAACATCGATGTCTGTGCTGTGACAGAAACCTGGTTCAAGGCTCCTGAGAGCACCCCGCTATCAGGTTTTACCTCATATCATGCCGCCCCAAAATCTGGACAATACCAAGAAAGGAGGTATCCATATTCATCAAGGACACCCACACCTCAAGACTGGCGATGCATCGGAGACCATCCAGGTGCAATTAACCATAGGCAAGACTGCTCTGCAAATTGTAGCATGTTACAGGCCACCCTCACAAACTCAGGAACCTCACATGGCCTTCCTGAAAACACTAGAGGGGATAAATGTATCACCAAACACCATCATACTAGGTGACTTCAATTACCCTAATATAGACTGGGAACACTACTCAAGCCCAAACACCCTAGCCCAAAAGTTCCTGGAATTCATAAACTCAAATGCCATGGAACAACTAGTCACCATCCCCACAAGAGGAGATAACATACTTGATCTCATCATCACGAACATGGGAGCACAATGTTCAACACGGAGGTGTACCCTCACTGGTGAGATCAGACCACAAACTAATCTCGCTGGAGGTCCTCATCCCACCCCACCTGAAATAAAAAGACCACAGTAAAGAACTTCTCAAAAGCCGACTTCACACTTCTAAAGACTAGTGTGGTCTCCTTTAAGGCCCGCTGAATCACTTACAAATGCCTTCTACCAGCACCTGCAGGACTGCATGGATAAGGCAATCCCAAGCAAAACAAAGACTCTTTGTACCAAAGGCAAGCATCCAGTCTGGTGGACCCCAGCCATAAACAAACTCTACAACAAAGGAGGAAGCTACTACAAGATAGAGCAAAATCCTTAAAAGGTAAGACACCCTTGATCACTATAAGTAAAAACTAAGAGCTCTCATAAAATCATCCAAAGCAAATTTCGAGAGAAAAATAGCTAAAGACTCAAAAGACAATCATAAGGCCTTCTTTAGCTATGTTAGAAACCTGGGAGGAAACTCCCAGATATGCTCAGAGCTAGTTCAAAATGATGTGAAGATTACTGATCCTACAGACATTGCCAACATACTGGCTGACAGGTTCAGTGCAAACTTCTCCCCTCCCCAAAGGAGAGATATCTATACCAAACGATTGCAGCCCCCAAACATCTCCAGCAAGTGAGAACTGCTCTCTCCAAAGCAAAAACACAGCATCCATGGGACCTGATGGTGTCCCCGGCTGTGTGCTCCATGAACTCAATGAGGAATTAAACCCACAGCTAGGACAGCTGTTTAATCAAAGTCTTACCTCTGGATACATTGCCAGGGGTGGCGCACTGCAACTGTGGTACCACTTCACAAAGGCGGTGCCTCCACCGACCCTGGAAATTACCGCCCATTAGCTTGACAAGCCTTATCTGCAAAGCCATGGAGAGGATCATAATGGACCTCATAAATAAAGACATAGGGAATTTGCAGACTTTGGATCCAACCCAGTTTGGCTTTGTCAAAGGCAGATCATGCCTTTTAAACTTGGTTGACTTTTGAAACAGTCACCAAAGCCATTGATGAGGGAAAGGCAGTCCATACAGCCTACCTCGATCTGGCTAAGGCCTTCGATACAATACCCCATTTGGGTATCATTGAAAAACTCATCAGCTTAAATGTCAACCCATACATCACAAGATGGGTTGCAAACTGGCTGAGTGACAGAACCCACAGGGTCAGAGCTGCTGGCCATGTCAGACTCAAAGCCTGTCACAAGTGGTGTCCCACAGGGCTCAGTCCTGGGCCCACTCTTGTTTGGCATCTACTTTAGTACAAGCAAACACAGGAGGGTTATGGCTGACAAAGTTTGCAGATGACTGCAAACGAAAACACATCTGACACAGATATCCTTCAGAAGGGTCTCACAGAAATGGATAACTGGTGCCAGAGCCACGCCTAAAGTTAAATGCCAAAAATGCATAGTCATACCAAAAACAAGGTTACCCCTAGCTACCAAATAGGTGGCAATCCACTGAGCACAGAAGAAGTTATCAGGGACCTGGGGACCCAGGTTGATAGTAGTCTGTCATTCGACACCCATGTAGCTAAAGTAGTTAGGAAGACCTTCTACATTGCCCACCTTATCATGAAGGGATTCTCATCTAGATCAAGGGAGGTCATAGTCTCCCTTTACTCATCACTCATCAGACCAATGATTGAGTACAATGCCCCATTCGAATGTATCTGACCCGACACTTGCAGCAGCTGGAGAGGCCACAAAGTTCCTCACCAAAAGGATAAAGGGTCTCAAAAATCTGTCCTATGCTGCCCGACTGAAAGAACTCCAGCTCTATTCAGTAAACGCCACCACTTGCTCAGAGGTGACCTTTGCCTAACATACAAGGCCATGTCAAACCCAGATTTGATGAATATGCTTCACCTCAAAAATCTAGATCCATCAGAGCCACAAGGGCGGAGACTTAAACCTTGACACGGCTATTAATAGGACGTGCTGGAGGGATAGATTCATCACCCAAAGACTCCTATGCTGTGGAACAAAATCCCGGTACATGTGAGGCAGAGCACCTCGCTGGCCCTGTTCAAGAGAAATCTTGACCAATGGATGGGAGATCGCAGATATACCCCAGGGATTACCTCAGTGTCACTGCTCGACAGAGGCACAGAAAAATAATGGGTATAGTTCCCCATACTAAAGGGGTGGCCTAAGCCACAAAACGATGGGCTAGGCTTGTAAATGCCCTCGGGCAGATAGCCTAGTATGAACCTATGAACCTATGAACCTATGAACCATTCTAATCTACACTCATAGGTGTTTATTAGACTTGCAGTCCAGGGCACCAGTGAGGGGCTTAGCCCAAATTCTCAGTTATACTCAAGCACTGTATTGTTAATTGGCTTGTTCAAGGTCATACAGTAGGCAAAGGAAGGCTAAGGAAATCAAACTCTGCACTACAGCTCATAACCTTAACCCTCTGTACTAATTGTCACATACCTTTTGAAGACTGCAAGTAGCAGATGTTCACAGAGTTGTTGATTTTTATGGCTTCTTAACCTAGTTCTTCAGCTGGGTGACTCTTATTTTCTCCCAATGCTCAAGGATAAAAGCTGTACAATATAATTACATAAATAAATATAATCAGCTTGCATAAGTGATTGCAATCAGTAATATATTCAGTTTACCTCTTGCCCCACTTCCCGCTGTCTGCACTGTGCTAGCAGATGCTTCCAGGACAGGATGCCTAACTGTTAAAGTGAATTTTGTTGTGCTGCTGCTTTGCAAAGGACCTCAATTCTTATTAAAGCTTTTGAATGTTTTAAGTTGTGCTTTTCTGTCAGATCAAAATCATGCTTATATGGCAGCCTCTGTGGGGACATTTTGACTTAGAACATGTTATTAATACTAAGCATTAAAGCTGCCACAGGGAAATTAGTATTGTATACAGGATGAAACTCTGCCAAAAATATATTTTTCAGTTGCTGGCTGCAATAGTCCTTTAAATTTTGTTACATTATATTACTGATATAAATTGTTATGCGTCTGTTTGCTGTTATTTCTTGTAAGTGGTTTTTGTTTCCTGTGTATACCTTTTAACAATGGGAGTGTAGAGATTGTTATTTATTATTTATTTATTTTACATTTGTTGACTGGGTTAGTCCTACTGAGCTGATAGCCCTTTTTCAGCGGAGGCGCGGGAAGAAAAGCTCTGCAGAGATACAATTCAAGTCAATGTAAACAATGTTGTTATTAATTAAATTGCTACAATCGCTCTACTATGTATACTGCTTGAACACAATAAAGGATATTCTGTTTAAAAATGCATCCTCCTTATATGATTCCATTTGATATACCTTCCTTACTCTTTACCATCAAATAAATGTATGTTTGGGCAAGTTCTTTATCAACTATTATTCTACTGTTATTCTAAGTCTTTTGGTTTAAGCACTTGGGCTTCATACAGGTTGTTTTACATTAAGAAGGTTTGTGGTCTGCACTGTTGTGGCAGGACAGGTAGCTTACATCCTTCTAAGCTGGGAATTGCTGACTGAAGGCTCAGTGTCTGCTATTCTAAAAGTGTATTAGTTCAGGCTTAAGCACTTGGGCTTCAAGCCAGTTATTCTACATTAAGAAGGTTTGTGGTCTGAACTCTTGTGGGAGGAGAGGCTGGATTCTACCCTTCTGAGCTGGGAATTTCTGATCACAGGCTTATTGTGCCTGCTTATTTGAACTGTTTCTGTCTGAAATTAGTGCGCCTTGTTGCTGTAGCATAGACCAGATTCAGGCCTGCTGAATCTAGCTTTGTTTGTATAACGTGAACACTGATCCAGGCCATCTTTTTTTTTGGAGAAGGTTCCCCTGCACCCTAGTAGCAGGAGTGTGCAGTTAGAACTTGTCTGATTAAAGACTGCTGGAATAGGGCCCAGTTTTGAGCTTTTTTCTGGTTAATTGGGTAACTTGTTTAAATCAGTTTGTTCGTTTTTTGTTTTATATATATATATATATATATATATATATATATATATATATATATATATATATATATATATACATTGCACTTTATTCATCTGCTTTTACTGTATTTGTGTTTCTTCCTACTTTATTACTAGGGGCATTGACTACAACTCTGATCTGAGATATATAACAATAAGTATCCTTTTCTGTGCATTTAAAGTGTTTTTATTGATTGTATCTGCTTTATTTTCTGAAAAAAAATATACTTGTTTCCCACCTTTCTAAGCTAATATAGTCCAGTTTTCAGGTTAGTGCTGACTTCAGGGCTGTGTTACAAATCTCTATGTTTGCCCATACCTTACTTGGATAGAAGGAAGTTTCTCTGTTCACCTGTGAGAGAGGGGAGCTTTGAGCAGCCTATCTGTCCCTGGAGGAGTGGTTTCAGCCCAGAAATGAGTAGTTTATTGGCCATTTTGAGCTAATTTCTATCTCTTTCATTTCCCTGCTATAAATACCGCATTTGCCTGGTTTTGCGTGCCGGGCAGCACCGGTTAGCTAGGTTATAACTATTCCCGGCTCCACAAAGTCCCTTCTTCAATTTTTCCCTTGGAACTAGACAATCTTTCAACTTAAGCACTCAAGACATTCATTTCTCAGCCCGGCACTTGCTCAAAACACATAGCAAGCACTTATAAACCATCCTATACTGTACAGAAGGACAAGGCTCTCTATTTGACCTTACCAGCCATTCAGTAAAACAGTTCACTGTACCTATCCAGGCATGTCCAAAGGGCAGTTTCAGGTGTACTCTCCAGTCCAACTGGCGAATCTGGGCATTTTGAGGCAATGTTACAACTGCCTCATGTACACAGACAACCCTCTCCTCCTACCACCAAACACTAATACATGTGAGAGATGCAATTATACAGCCAAACTCGAGGCTTAACTCCCACAACCCAAGACTGGATCAGACAGTCAAGAAGAGAAGGGAAATACTTTCATCACACCACCATTCTCACACAGACCCATTAAACCAGCACTGGCAAAAAACACACATAAATACATGAAAACATACCTGGGAGACCTCCAAAGCAGACATCCAAGCAACCTCCACCCCCAACACAAACCATGAAGCACATACTTCACAAAACCAGTGTGCCATGCAATCATAGCCCTTAAGGCAAAATAACATACTCAACATACTAGTAATAGGTGACTCTATAGTCAGGCACACTGACATCCCACTCACTAGGCTGAATAAGGAGAAGGTTACTGTTAGCTGCCTGTCGGGTGCCAGGATCCGCCACATAACACAAGCACTCAGGTCACTCCAGAACAAGTACAAATACGACTCTGTCATTGTCCATGTTGGTGTGAATGACCTGAGCCGTACCTCCCTGGACTACATGAAAAGAAACCTGGAAGAGCTCTCTGATCACATAGCCCAGGTCGGTATGACCCTGACCCTGAGTAGCATCCTGCCCTCACCAAGAATGATACCACAGTATGAAGAAAAAATTATCAATTTCAACAATTGGCTAAGTTTCTGGTGTCATTCAAAGGAGATCTAGTGTCTGTCCGCCTGGGATGACATGCTCGACAAGCCATGCTGCTTCGCTAGGGACGGATTGCACCTGTCACCCTTAGGCTTTTGAATACTGGCCAAGGCTCTTTCCACCCCCATAGTGCCTTTTTTAGGCAAGGATCAAAAGACAAACCCACAACCATAAACAGCACAGGTAACAAAAAACTGAGGGTAATGCTACTCAATGCCAGAAGTCTAAACCTCAAAATGCACACACTCGAGGCACTCCTCAGTATGGAGAAAATCAATATATGTGCAGTAACAGAAACTGGGATTAAGGCTCCAGAGAGCACCCCAGCACTACCAGGCTACAACTCATACCATACATTTCGGCCACAGAACCCAGACCAAATACAAAAGGTGGGGGTGTATCCATATTCATCAAGGATACCCACACCTCCAGTTTAGTGGCACAACCCGATGCTTCAGATCCACATGCAACTAACAATGAGCAAAACTACAATTCAAATTGTAGCTTGCTACAGATCACCCACCATGCCCCAGAACCCCCATTCCGCATTTCTGGAAACACTGGGAAACATAAAGGTCCTACCAAACACCCTAATATTGGGTGATTTCAATTACCCAAACATTAACTGGGAGAACTACTCAAGTACTAACTCCCTTGCCCAACATTTCCTAGAATTTATAAACTCAAACTCCCTGGATCAACTGGTCAACACTCCCACCAGAGGTGACAACATATTGGACTTGGTCATCACCAACATGGGTGACTGGTGTTCCACACCGGAGGTCAACCCCTCGCTGGTGAGATCTGACCATAAACAAATCACTTTGGATATCCAAATTCCACCCCAACCCCTGGACAAGGAAACTACCATTAAAAACTTTTCAAAAGCAAATGGCACGTTACTTAAGACCGAGGTGGAAAGTTTCAAAGCCCCATGCTAAAAGATAATGTTGTCCAAGCTGCAAAATCCTTTACTAATGCATTCTATGGGCACCCACAAGAATGCATGGCTCATGCTATCCTAAACAAAACCAAGACTCACTCCTCCAAGAAAAGGAAACTAGTCTGGTGGACTCCTGCGATAAACAAGCTATACAATAGAAGGAGGAAACTAGTACAGAAAAGAGTAAAATCCCAAGAAGAGAAGACGTCCCTGATCAGTATCAGCAAGAAACTATGATGACTCATAAAATCATCCAAGGCAAGCTTCAAAAGAAAAATTGCCAAGGACTCCAAAGATAACCACAAGGCATTCTTTAACTATGTAAAGAATCTAAGTGGCAATGCTCAGATCTGCTCAGAGTTAGTGCAGAATGGCACAAAATACACTGAACCGACCGATATCGCCAACATCCTGGCAGACAGGTTCAATGCAAACTTCACCCCCCTCTCACCCCCAAAAAGGCCCATAACCATACCAGAATAATGTAGAGCCCCTGAAATCACAGACACTCAGGTTAAAACAGCCCTCTCCAAAGCCAAAAACACAGCATCAATGGGACCAGACAGTGTCCCAGGCTGCTTCCTACACAAGCTCAAAGACGAACTAACCCCTCACCTAAACACACTGTTCAAACTCAGCCTCCCCACAGGCTACATACCCATAGAGTGGTGCACAGCAATGGTTATTCCGCTCCACAAAGGTGGAGCCACAACAGACCCTGGGAACTATTGCCCTATAAGCCTGACTAGCTTGGTCTGCAAGGCTATGGAGTGCATCATCATGGAACTCATTAACAGAGACATTGGGATCCTCCAAACACTGGACCCTATCCAGTTCAGCTTTGTTAAGGGAAGATCATTCCTCCTAAACCTGGTGGACTTCTTTGAGACAGTTACCAAGGCTATAGACATGCCTTCTGTGGAAAGTTGGGCGCCAGGCTGGCAACTCAACACCGTAAAACTCCACTGCCAATCATGAGCAGACAGGTGATCTGCTGTGGTGACCCCTATTCTGGGAAAAAGCTGAAAGAAGAAGAAGAAGAAGAAGACCAAGGCTATAGACGAGGGAAAGGTGGTACACACAACCTACCTAGACCTCGCAAAGGCCTTCGACACCATTCCCCATTCTGGTATTATAGACAAGCTCACCAGCCTGAACATAAACCCCTAAGTCACAAGATGTGTTGTCAACTGGCTCATGGACAGAACCCACATGGTGAGAGTTGTGGGAGCTAGATCCAACTCTAAACTGGTTACAAGTGGCATTCCCCAGGGCTCAGTCCTAGGACCCCTCCTGTTTGGCAAATACTTCTCAGAGGTACAGGCAAGCACAGGAGGACTATGGCTGTCCAAGTTCGCAGATGACTGTAAACTAGGGGCTATAATTGACTCTCTGGCTGACACAGATGTCCTCCAAAAGGGTCTCACTGAGATGGATACCCGGTGTCAAAATCATGGCCTCAAGCTAAATGCCAAAAAGTGCATAGTCATCCCCTTTGGAAAAAACAAAGTACCCACAAACTACCACATAGGTGATAGTCCCCTAAATATGGAAGACGTAATAAGGGATCTGGGGACCCAAGTAGATAGTAATTTCTTCTTTGATAATCACATTGCCAAAGTGGTTAGAAAATCCTCCTACGTGGCCCACCTAATCACAAAAGGGTTTGCATCCAGATCAAAAGAGGTCATTGTGCCCCTCTACTCATCACTCATCAGACCCATCTTAGAGTACAATGCCCCATTTGGGATGTACCTTACAAGACACCTGCAACAGCTGGAAAGCCCAGAGAAGTACCTCACCAAGAGGATCACTGGCCTCAAACAGATGCCCTATGCAACTCGACTGAAGAAACTCCAGCTGTACTCGATTGCATACCGCCTACTCAGAGGTGATCTCTGCCTGACATACAAGACCATGTCCAACCCAGAATTGATGGACATGCTCCACCTAAAGAAAACCTTATCCCCTCGAGCCACATATTCTAGGGATATAAACCTCATCACAACAATAAATAGGACATGCTGGAGGGATAGATTCCTGTTCCACAGACTTCCCATGCTTTGGAACAAGATTCCAATCTACATTAGGCAGAGCTCCTCGCTAACACTCTTCAAGAGAAACCTTGACGAGTGGATGGGAAACAGAAAGTTTACCCCGGGGATCACTTCAGTGGCTTTTCTGGACAGAGGCACAGGGAACTAATCTAAGGGGGTGGCGAAAGCCAACACATTCTGGCTGGGCTTATAAATTCCTTCGGGCAGATAGCCTAGTACCTACCTATGAACCTATGAACTACAAACAGTGATTACAAAAGTTGCTTTTGAAATAGTAAGAATGTTTTAGATACAGAATCTACTTCCTCATTCATGCACTTTGTTCATCACAGTCATCGTGTTTCCTTTCTTATATGCCTGAACTGTCCACACAGCGGTGAACGAAAATTCATATTAAAAGAGCTGCAATGACCTGTGGAGCAGGACTTGAGATGAGGGACTTGTTATGAGTGGTTTTCCTGTGACAAATGTCTGAACTGTATTGAGCAGTGAGATCAAAGAGACATTGAGACACATTCCTAAAAATAGTAATGTGAGATTTCTTGCTAACCAAATGCAGTAGGACTTTAAGAGGTTACATAGCACATAAAAGTCATGCAAATTGATAAACGGCTAATTTATGTTTATTATTCTGTTCCAGTGAAGAAAGTGATTTTTAGGAGTATAACAGTCTTCATAATGAGGAATAAATGTGCATAGTATGTAGCTGTTCTTTAAGGACAAGTAACAGCTTGTAAAGTTAATTATCTCCATGTTCATAGATACACTAAATATAGCAGAGGCAAAAGAGCAATACAATACAGCTTTTCAGTCCAATAATCAGATCACGTGTTACTGCAGTATCATCCAGCAAATGCTTTTAAGGCCTACTAGCTAATTAATGTAAGTGGAGACTAGAAGAAGAAAAGGATAGTTATTAAGTCTATGAAGAGGAGAACAGCTAGAGCCAAGCATTTCTGCTAATGCAGGGCATAGCAGAGTCATAGCTTGAGAGGAGACTTATTTGTCTTTGAAGGGTGCATAGTAAATACCATATATAATTGGTGTTCTTTCTGGCAGCAGATATCTCCATATATATTTGTATATGTCGAATGTTTATATTTTAAATCAAAGACCATGCTTTGGAATTTCTGCATATTTAAAACTATGCTATATGCTTTAGGGTTTCTGTACACTTAAGAATGTAAATATTCCAGTTACTGAGATTACATGCTTCTATGCATTTCTCATATAAGGTCATATTTAGCAATGAAGTTGCATTTTTTTGTATGTTCTTTTATTATTCTCTAATTGCTTGCTGCCTTTGCCCCTGGGTTGCAGCCGAGAAAGCTCCATAAGTACCAGTCCATATAGCTGAAGAGAAACAAAAAAAAACATTACATAAATAATCAAAATATTTTCCAGGTTGAACCACAAAACAAGCGTGAATCACTTTAGCCAGATTTTTGCAAACATATGATACTGAGCAATTCCATTTCTCATGTGAGTGGTTAAATCAGATAATAAAAAAAAATAAATATTAACATTTTTTTAATTTCTAACTTTAGAGGCAGTAGGACAAAACTTTTTACTCCAGTACCTTTCCACATTATTGGATGTGGTCTCTCTTTGCCTCAGAAATTGGACATCTTCACAGTTCTTATTTCAAGTGGAACAGTAGAGATAGACCACCTCAAGGCTGTTAATGCCTTCATGACATACATAAGGCACTATGGGTATAAATTTGTTAATTCTGCCACTGTTTTTCGGTGTTCATATCAGTGATGCTGCCCAACATACACTTTCTATGAATATTGAAAGACCAAAACGTACAGGTCACCAGTCCCTTCCCCAGGAAGGAAAAACAATCCTTGAACATACAGCAATCTATCCAGCCATTCCAATGTGACCGAATACCATGCTCATATCCTGTTTACCAGCACAGTAGCAGGACAGCCAAGAGTATGTCAGTCTCCATGCTGCTGAACTATCAGAAGTCAACACACATACAGCTTATTGGTCAAAGTGTTATACTGTACTTATTATTAGAAAAGCAAAGTAAAATTTGTTTCTGACCACACAACTTAACCCTGCACATCCAAAATGCAGCATTGCCATATCCACAATGCTCTAGTCACTGTTATTGGATCTGTTTTTCTAGCCTTCGATCTTTGCATTAATTTTTCAATTAAGCACTGTTAGATACCACCCCCCAACAATCATTACATCCACTTACACATTTAGAGCCTGCAGTTCCCTTTTATAAGTAATTCCAGTTTAATACCTACAACTACCACCTATTGTCTGATTAGCACTTCACAGATAAGGACATAATTTTGTTTTGAAACCACATTTCTGTTCACAAATGGGGTGACAGACCATCATTGTCATCATCAACTCAATTTTCCCATGTTCTACATGGGGTTGGGGTGTTGTGTCACTTGTTGCCATCTTTCCCTACTCAATGCCACTCTCCTACCTTCTTTGACACTCATGCCTGACTGTTGCAGGTTTTCTCTCACACAATCCATTCACCTGTTTGCTGGCTGCCCTCATTTCCTCTTGCCTTCTTCCTGTATGTCCCATATATTCTTCTCCAGATTGTCTTCTGCTTTCCTGCAGATGTGGCCAAACCCCTGTAATCTGTTCTCCTTGACCTTTCCTGTAATTGGAGCTACTTCGGCTTCTGCTCTGATGTCCTCATATCTTTGTCTGTCCCACAGTGTGCATTCTACCACCCATCTCAGGCACTTCATCTCCATCACCTCTAGCTTTCTCAACTACTCTGTCCTTACTGCCCAGGTTTCTTTTACCATACAGTAGTACTGGTTGCACCACTGTTTTGCACACATTACTGTTCAATTCCGTTGTCATTCTTCTGTCATTCACTACCCCTGACACTATGTGTCAGTTGGCTGCAGCCCCTCTGATTCTACCACTGACCTCCTCATTCAGACTTCCCTTCTCCTCAACCACCCCTTCCAGATATTTGAAGTTGTTAACCTATTCCACATTTCTCCCTTCAATTTCAGTTTCACCTTCTTCTGATTTCCCTCATTTACTGCTATTACAACTGTTTTATCTGTACTCAGTTTCACCCCATGTGCCTTCACTTTTGCATTTCATTCCCCTACCCTTTGCTGAAGGTGACAGACCATATGATACACAAAGTGTTTATTGTTCATGGAATGTACTATTCATACCATACATGTACAGTTCTACATCAGAATCACTGTTTGTATTTTGGCATATTGGATCTGAACAAGCTGGGCTAAAGTGTGTTAGTTGTACCTTATTGCTATAGCAGCCTGTCACTACACTTAGAAGCTTTGTGGTTGCTTAAATCCCTGGCCAGTTCAACTCCTAAATAAGATATTGCAGTACCATCCTCATAATTTAAATTTATACATCTAAAGATATACATCGAAGAGATGGCAATAATATTATATATCAATTACCTGCTTAGTCATTTCTTTAGAAATAAACCAGATGTCTTCCACAGCTCTAGATGAAATGCTGAGTATTTTATTTCTTAGTTACATTTAGTTATATACTTGTTGTTTGTTGAGATTTTTTGGGAAATTTTAAATGATGTTTATTGGAAAACATTAAAATGGAACAGACATCACTGTACCTTACAGTTCAGAACTAAATAGTTTCTTTCATTAGTCACATTGTGGGGATTTAAAATTGTGTAATAGCTATGTAGTATATGCATTAATCCAAAGGAGATGTTGTTAGCAATAAAACCAAAATAGAAATAATTTCATTTTATGAAGACTCAGATTATAACAGCTGATCCGCCACTACTGTAGCCAAGGGTTTGCACGTAAAACTTCCTTGGAGCAGTGCTTTTGTGTAGGTACCAGATAACAACATTAAGAAAATAATGTGCACATTGCCAGCTGGGTTTTATTAGACATCTGAAAGCACTTCCTCTAAGCTACACCTCAAGCTGTGTCCCAAATTGTGCAGCTGCTGTTAAGCCTCAGGGCAGTAATGCTAATTGCTATACTTTAATTAAAGAGGGCTTAACTTCACAGGTCTGTTTCTTCAGAGCAGAAATGCCTTCTCAGAAGCACAGCCAGTTTGTTTGCTTTAAGGTCAAATGAGATTTTAGTTAGCTTCAGCCAACAGTCTCAAACTAGCCAATCAGGAATATTCTTCTAAACCCATCCCCAAACCAGTCTGTAGATTCTATTACATACAACAAGTTGAGTCTTGAGGAAGAAACTAAAGAGATTTCATCAACATATTAAAGCAAATCAAACAATGAAGTCAATTAAAAAGGCTTTACTTCAATACTTAGTTATAGCTATAATATATATATATATATATATATATATATATATATATATATATATATATATATATATATATATATATATACATATATATATATATATATATATATATATATATATATATATACATATATATATATATATATATATATATATATATATATACATACATACAACATACTCTAATATTATTTTGATGGAAAATTATTTGCATTTTCCTTTCTGTATCATTGGCTGCTACATATTAAATGGATGTTTGCAGCTCTCTGCAGGTAATTAAAGCCCTTCTGTTTCTGATGGGGTTATATTTTATTTCACATTTACTCCAAGAATCATGTTGCAGATGTGGCCACTTTCACAACATCCCAGTGTCATAAAAGATATAAAAGGAAACAGAGAAGGAAGTGTAACATATGGATACAGTTCAGAGTGCACAGAGAAATCAGCAAGCAAAAATTGATGAACAGCAGTTTATGGAGTGAATAGTAGATTGCTTACTGCAGAATAAAGGTATACAGTTGCTTTAAATATTTGGCATCAATAATGCATGATGAACAAGTAATAAAAATGTAGTGTTAATAAAGAGAGAGGTTGCAGTGTATGAATACATATTACTAAGGGCTGATGTGTGGCATCTTTTTAGATAAGATGGAGACAATAACTAAACAGGCATTTAATTTCCCTTCTAAGAAAGAAAAAGGTCCTTCTACAAGCCTGCAATACTTTGCCACATATTGCTTACAGCCTCACTCATGAACCTCATGGACCTATATAACCCATTTTAACAATATCAGAGAAGCAACCTTTATCTGTTCAAATAACATGCTCAAGCTATTGACCACTCTGAAAATGAAATTTAGCCGCAGTGTTGACTTCAAGGTGTAGACTCCTCCTAAGATGGTCTGCCATGTGAGCTGTTCAGCAAGGTTTAATTATGGAAGGCTTTTTATGCAAGACTCTGATCACCTTTTTTTCTGTATATGAGTGAAAACAGATATATTTTTTCAGCCTCTTCTTGTATTCTAATCCTTTCAATACAAGATTTCCTTTAAAAAACCTTGTTGGATCATTTTTGTATGCAAGATCTTGCCTGCTTGTACACAGAACACATACACAGGTCCAAAAAACAGCAGCAACAGTAGAACAAGTACAGGATAAATCCATAAATAAGGTACATTTTAAGATGCAAATAAAGATTTTAATGGTATATTTATATATTTTACCAAGATACATATTAAGCAGTAAGCTTGCAGCTGTTATAAAATTAAGATCTGTCCCAACTAACTTACCCAATCTGATCTAAGAACCATGACAAGTTTCACTGTTTTGTCTAATAATTTATTACAATCAACATGTAGTAGCAAATTACATAGAAAAATATAGAAACTGTGGGAAGAATACATGCAGAATAATGTTTTGTAGGAGGAATGAGATTTAAGGGAAGGCAGGAATTGAATGAGCTATATAATGTTCAATTGACAATGATTGTATAGAAGATTATATGTGATGTATAATGTTGATAAATGAAAATATGTCAATATGGTTTGTTTACATGTGTATAAATGTACGATTGCTTATGTCATAAGTGATAATTCAATAAATATGTTTTTTGTTAAAAAGAAAATATTAATGAGGCCTTCACTGAAATCTGTTTGCATGTACCATTCACTTGGCCACCCAGTCACATTATTCAACTCCTTTTAATACAGTTGGGTGTACCACCTTTAGCAATGGGAGCCTTTCCTTTAATTTCTCCAAATGCTTAGATTCTTAAATAACTTGATTGGAGTGGACCCCATTGTTGCCAGGGCATAATTTAAAGTTCATGAAATCAGTCTTGCTTCAGTCTTTGACATTTGATATGAGTGCTCTTCTCAGCAAATGCAATCTACCCAGAATTGCCTCTTTTTGCTATTCCTAAGAGTTACCCTTATCGATAGCATGTACTAAATATGTTTGAAGATTCTTTTTTAATAACCCAGTTGCTCTTAATAAAACTGGAACTACTTGCATATCCTTATTCCACATCGCTCTAGTCAATGATGGTAAACCTTTTAGGTTTGGCATATCAAAAGCCCATGACACAAAATAATTCAGTGCAGTTCACATGAGCAATGAATGCAAAAGTGGTGTCTTTGGTAACTTAGGTGTAGATGATCGCTGGCATGCCAACCAAAACGTTGTAGAGTGTGTCACCTTTGACACATGTGTCATAGATTCACCATCACTGTGTGTTTCTGCTTGCAAACCTTGATGGTTTACTAATTTATGCATTTCAGTTTGTAAGATGCTGTAGTCACTGGGTGTATTAATTTTAATAATGAATGCTATTTTTTTTCTTCGTGGACTAGAGTATCAGGTCTGCATGCTTCTGCCTCCTTAGCTGCTAGTATGGGATGATCCCCCATGATCATTACTTTGGCATTTATGATAACCCTTTGTGGTTTATGTTTCAACTGCCTTTGTGTTTAATGTTTACACAGTTTCCAGAGTAACAGCCTTGCCATATGGTTATGTCTTTCAGGATATAAACCTTCAGCCATAAGTGTATCATAACCTGCAACATGATGTATAACTGTTTATAGTTCTATACAGCAAACCCTACCTTTGTCTGTATCCCCTACCTTTTCTATGGATTTTGTGAAACATCTAATATGCAGTCCACTACCTTGGGCTTCCAGTATAAACCTTTCATCTTTTGGTTCAAATTCATCTCACCTGAGCCATTTTTATTTCAACTCTTTGTCAAAATGTGATTGTTCAAGTAAATCTCTGTAGCAATTGCTACACTTGTGGTATTCCGAATTATATTTACTTTTTTTTCCTGATCATATTCTTTGCATTCTTTCTATTGCTTTTTTTGTGCTTATTGTTTATCACCCATTTTTTTTATCCATGTTTGGTTGAATTTCCGTGCAGACTTGTTTCCTAAAGGCCTCTGCTAACCTAAGCAAAGAGGTCATCTTAGACTTATTTTGTTCATGTTTTAAAACTTTCAATAATTTTGGATTTGATGATATCAATAAATATGTATGCAGTCCCACAAATGCCAAGCTCTATGTATAGTCAATTTCAAGGGGGACTATGCCTTTTTTTAACCGAGGGATATATAATCTTGGCAGACACTGTTTCTTGTATATCATTTGATAGAAATGGAGCAGTTTTCTTGTTTTCCTGTCAAGCTTATCCAGTTCTTTTTGTGACCAGTCAGTCACCCCAAAGCTATAAGTTAAAACAGGAAGTATAAGTTGATTTATAGCTTGAACTTTATTCCTAGATGCAAAGCAGTTTTCAGTATTAATTTTAGTCTTAGCTGTATTCAGCTGAACGTATAAGAGAATTTAAGTACCTTTATCTGCACTTTTTTCAAATAATACAGTATTTAAATTGATTTAACTGTGTTGCTTGATTATTAACTGAACTGGAAGTGTTGACTCTGTTCTTCAGTTAGTGCTGGCTTGAATTTTATTATTTGTTAGTAATTGCAGGTGTGGGGGTAGCCACATCCTTTGATTTCCTGTCCTTGCCTATTTAAGTGGTACAGTTTGAAATATTTTCTGCTTAAAAACCTCAGCTTTGGCGGCTAAGATCTAGCTGTATTCAACTGAACGTATAAGAGAATTTAAGTACCTTTATCTGCACTTTTTTCAAATAATACAGTATTTAAATTGATTTAACTGTGTTGCTTGATTATTAACTGAACTGGAAGTGTTGACTCTGTTCTTCAGTTAGTGCTGGCTTGAATTTTATTATTTGTTAGCAATTGCAGGTGTGGGGGTAGCCACATCCTTTGATTTCCTGTCCTTGCCTATTTAAGTGGTACAGTTTGAAATATTTTCTGCTTAAAATCTCAGCTTTGGCCGGCTAAGATCTAGCTGTATTCAACTGAACGTATAAGAGAATTTAAGTACCTTTATCTGCACTTTTTTTCTTTAAGTACCTTTATCTGCACTTTTCTTCTCCTCCCAACAAATTCCAACACATGTGAGAGATGCAGCCATATAGCCAAATTGGAGGCTAAGCTCTCTCAACTCATTACTGGCGTAACCACTCAGGAGGTGAAGGAAACCACACTCACTACAATTCCAGTCTCACATAGACCTACCATGACAGCAAACCAAACACATAAACACACAAAAACATACTCGGAGGCTCTAAATAAAAATCTGCCTAAGCAGCAGAGACCTCCAAAGCAGACACCCAAGCAACCTCTACCCCAAAACAAAACACGTGCAACACATAGCTCACAAAGCCAGTGTACCGAACAGTCACAGCCCTTAAGGCTAAACAACACACCTGATACACTTGTAATAGGTGACTCCATCGTCAGGCATACTGACGTCCTGCTCACCAGGCTGAACAAGGAGAAGGTCATGGTGAGCTGCCTGTCAGGCGCTAGGATCCGCCACATAACACAAGCACTCAGGTCACTCCAAGGCAAGTACAAATATGACTCAGTCATTGTCCATGCTGGTGTGAATCACCTGAGATGTACCTCCCTGGACTACATGAAAAGAGACATAGAGGAGCTCTCTGAGCATGTAGCCCAGGCCGGTATGACCCTGACCATGAGTAGCATCTTACCCTCACCAAGAATGATGCCACAATATGAAGACAAGATGATCAATTTCAACAATTGGCTTAATATTGGTGTCATTCAAAGGGGATCCAATGCCTGTCAGCCTTGGATGACATGCTCGACAAGCCACGATGCTTCGCTAGGGGCGGCTTGCACCTGTCACCCCTGGGCTTTTGGATATTGGCAAAGGCTCTTGCTACCCCCATAGTGCCTTTTTTATGCAAGGCTCAAAAGACAAACCCACCTCCATAGGTATCACAAGGGATAAGAAACTAAGAGTAATGCTACGCCAGAAGTCTAAACCTCAAGATGCACGCACTCAAAACTCTCCTTAGCATGGAGAACATCGATATCTGTGCAGTAACAGAAACCTGGTTCAATGCTCCCAAGAGCACCCCAGTGCTACCAGGTTATACCTCATACCATGCTTTTTGGCCCCAAAACTTGGACCAAACCACAAAAGGAGGGGGAGTATCAATATTCGTCAAAGATACCCACACCTCCAGGTTGGTGGCACAGCAAGAAGCATCAGAGACTATCCATGTGCAACTAACAGTGGGTAAAACTGCCTTCCAGTTTATAGCCTGCTACAGACCACCCTCCCAAACCCAGGAACCCCACTCAGCTTTCCTGAGAACACTGGAAAATATGAAGGTCTCTACAAACACCATTATATTGGGTGACTTCAACTACCCAAACATAGACTGGGAGCATTACTCTAGCTCCAACACCCTAGCCCAATGGTTCCTAGAACAACTTGTTACCACTCCCACAAGAGGAGAAAACATAATGGACCTGATCATCACCAACATGGGGACTCTATGCTCCAGACCAGAAGTGTATCCCTCACTGGTAAGATCAGACCATAAACTAATCTCACTGGATATTCACATCCTGACCCCACCCCCTGCCCAGAAAACAACAGTGAAAAACTCCTCTAAAGCAAATTTCACACTCCTCAAAACCAAGGTGGAATCCTTCAAAGCCCCAGGGCCTGTGGAAAATATGGCCCAGACCGCAGAATCCTTTATAAACGCATTCTATGAACACCTTCAGGAATGCATGGATCATGCAATCCCAAATAAAACCAAGACCCAATCCTCCAAAGGCAGACATCCTGTCTGGTGGACCCCAGCCATAAACAAACTATACAATAGAAGGAGGAAGCTACTACATGATAGAGCAAAATCCCAAAAAGGGAAGGCATCTCTGATCAGTATTAGCAAAAAACTACGGGCACTCATAAAATTGTCTGAGGCCAGCTTCGAGAGAAAAATTGCACAGGACACTAAGGATAATCACAAGGCTTTCTTTAGTTATGTTAGGAACCTGGGTGGGAATTCCCAGATATGCTCAGAATTAGTCCAAAATGACAAAAAATACACCGAACCCACAGACATTGCCAACATCCTACTGACAGGCTCAGCGCAAACTTCTCTCCCCACCAAAAGGGCAAATATCTATCCCAGCAGAGTGCTGCCCCCCTGACATCTCAGATGCTCAGGTAAGAGCCGCCCTCTCCAAAGCAAAAAACACAGCATCAATGGGACCAGACAGTGTCCCGGGCTGCGTCCTACGTGAACTCCAAGAAGAGCTAATCCCAAACATAAAACTACTGTTCAATCTCAGCCTTACTACAGGATATGTACCCAAAAAGTGGCATACAGCAACAGTGGTCCCTCTCCACAAAGGTGGTGCCTCAACGGATCCTGGAAACTATCACCCCATAAGCCTGACTAGCTTGGTCTGCAAAGCTATAGAAAGGATCATCATAGACCTCATAAATAAAGATATTGGGGACCTACAGACACTGGATCCTACCCAGTTCAGCTTTGTTAAGGGCAGATCCTGCCTCTTAAACCTGGTCGATTTCTTTGAAACAGTCACCAAGGCCATTGATGAGGGGAAGGTGGTCCACACAGCCTACCTGGACCTCACAAAAGCCTTCAATACAATACCTCACTTGGGCATTATAGATAAGCTCACCAGCTTAAATATAAACCCCTATGTCACTAGATGGGTTTCAAACTGGCTCAAGGACAGAACCCACATGGTTAGAATTGCTGGAGCCATGTCAGACTCCAAACCAGTTACAAGTGGCATCCCACAAGGCTCAGTCCTGGGACCTCTCTTGTTCGGTATATATTTCTCTGAGGTACAGGCCAACACGGAAGGACTGTGGCTGACCAAGTTCACAGATGACTGCAAACTGGGCGCCATAATCGACTCTCCAGCCGACACAAGCATCCTCCAAAAGGGCCTCATAGAAACAGACAACTGGTGCCAGAGACATGGCCTCAAGCTAAATGCCAAAAAGTGTATAGTCATCCCCTTTGGCAAAAACAAAGTGCCCACAAATTACCACATAGGTGGTAATCCATTAAGTACAGAAGAAGTAATTAGGGACCTGGGGACCCAAGTTGATAGCAATCTCTCATTTGACAACCACGTGGCCAAAGTGGTTAGAAAAACATTTTATATAGCCCACCTAATCATGAAGGGATTCACATCTAGATCAGGGGAGGTCATCGTGCCTCTTTACTCATCCCTCATCAGGCCCATAATTGAGTACAATGCCCCTTTTGGGATGTACCTTACCAGACACCTGCAGCAACTGGAAAGACCCCAAAAGTACCTCACCAAGAGGATCAAAGGGCTCAAACAGATGCCATATGCTGCCCGGTTAAAGAAACTCCAGCTCTCCTCAGTGGCATACCCCCTGCTCAGGGGCGATCTGTGTCTGACGTATAAAGCCATGTCCAACCCGGAATTAATGGACATGCTGCACCTCAGAAAATCCAAATCCCATCAAGCTACGTGCTCGAGAGACTTGAACCTCAGCACTGAAATAAATAGGACATGCTGGAGGGACAGATTCATAACCCAGAGGCTCCCTTCACTCTGGAATAAAATCCCAGTCCAGGTTAGGCAGAGTCCCTCACTGACTGTCTTCAAGAGGAATCTTGATGAGTGGATGGGAGATTGTATGTTTACCCCGGGAATCACTTCTGTGTCACTGTTAGACAGATGCACAGTATACTAACCTCGAAAAAGGGCATAGCAAAATTAATTTAAAATGGGTGGCGAAAGCCAAACACACTCTGGCTAGGCTTATAAATGCCCTAGGGCAGATAGCCTAGTATGAACCTATGAACCTATAATACAGTATTTAAATTGATTTAACTGTGTTGCATGATTATTAACTGAACTGGAAGTGTTAACTCTGTTCTTCAGTTAGTGCTGGCTTGAATTTTATTATTTGTTAGTAATTGCAGGTGTGGGGTAGCCACATCCTTTGATTTCCTGTCCTTGCCTATTTAAGTGGTACAGTTTGAAATATTTTCTGCTTAAAAACCTCAGCTTTGGCCGGCTAAGATCTAGCTGTATTCAACTGAATGTATAAGAGAATTTAAGTACCTTTATCTGCACTTTTTTCAAATAATACAGTATTTAAATTGATTTAACTGTGTTGCATGGTTATTAACTGAACTGGAAGTGTTGACTCTGTTCTTCAGTTAGTTAGTGGCTTTGAAACTGCCCGCCCCTCTTGTAAATTTGTGTTTGGATAATCCTTCTGGGCCCATCTCATTTGCTCACTCAACTGAGTGCAGTGAGATCATATTCTGATTTCAGGCACTCCTACTGTGTACAAAGAGAGCATCTGGGAAAGAGAACAAAAAAAAATTTAAGCTTGTTTCCTGCCTTTCCTGTTAAGTGGTCTAGACTGTTTGTAGGCTTCTGAGCCCCCAAGCCCTTCTGTGTTGGAGGGAAGCCTTCTAGCTTAGTTTTGTTTCTTATAACTAGCCAGTTTTCTAGTTTCAGCACTCAAATCTGTTTCTTTGAACTCAGCACATGTTCAGAACTCATTGTAAGCACTACACAAGCTGAAAATTACTACAGCACTCAACTTTCCTCACTTGTCTAGTGGAAAGCAGTTTTTAGTACTTAATAAATAAGCACTTATCCAGGCATGTCTAAGGGTCAGCTCCCAGTGATTTCTCCTGTCTACCTGATGAATCTGGGCATCTTGGGGCAATGCAGCAATTGCCTCATGTACACAGACAACCCTCTCCTCCTACCACCCAACACTACAACCTGTGAGAGATGCACTTATATAGCCAAACTGGAAGCAAAGCTCTCTTCACCCAAGACTGGACTAGACAGTCAAGAGGAGAAGGGAAACACTTGCATCACACCACACTCATCACATAGTCCCTCAAAACCTACACCACCAAAACACACACATAGAAACACAAAACACACACCTACATTCATGGAGGCTCTCAATAAAATCCTGCCCAAGCATCAGGGACATCCAGAGCATAAACGCAAGCAAACTCCACCCCCCAACACAACCCAAATGACACATAGCTCACAAACTCAAGTGTGCCACTCAACCACAGCCCATAAGGCATAACAACATACCCAACACTCTAGTCATAGGTGACTCTATAGTCAGGCACACTGATGTTCCACTCACTAGACTAAACAAGGAGAAAGTTACTGTCAGCTGCCTGTCAGGTGCCAGGATCCAGCACATAATGCATGCACTCAGGTCATTCCACAATAAGTACAAATATGACACTGTCATTGTCCATGTTGGTGTGAATGACCTCAGACGTACCTCCCTGGACTACATGAAAAGAGTCATGGAGGAGCTCTCCGATCTTGTATCCCAGGCAGGTATGACCCTAACCCTGAGTAGCATCTTGCCATCACCCAGAATGATACCACAGTACAAGGACAAAATGATTGACTTCAACAATTGGCTAAGCTTCTGGTGTCATTCTAAGGGGATCTAGTATTTGTCTGCCTGGGACGACATGATCGACAGTCCACGATGCTTTGCCAGAGATGGCCTGCACCTGTCGCCCTTAGGATTCCGGATACTGGCTAAGGCTCTTGCCACCCCCATAGTGCCTTTTTTAGGCAAGGTTCAAATGACAAATTCACCACTGTAACAGGTACAAGCAAGCAAAATCTGAGGGTAATGCTACTCAATGCTAGAAGTCTAAGCCTCAAAATGCACTCACTCGAGGCACTCCTTAAAATGGAGAACATTGACATCTGTGCAGTGACAGAGACCTGGTTCAAAGCTCCAGAGAACACCCCTGCATTACCAGGCTTCAATTCATACCACACCTTTCGGCCACCTAACCCAGAAAAAAGCACTAAAGGTGGAGGCATGTCCATATTCATTAAGGATATCCACACCTCCAGGCTAGTTACACAGCATAATGCATCCAAGATTATCCAAGTGCAACTAACTCTGGGAAAGACCGCAATCCAAATTGTAGCTTGCTACAGACCCCCCACCATGCCCCAGGATTCACACTCCTCATTTCTTAATACACTGGAAAGTATTAGGGTACAACCCAACACCCTAATAATGGGCAATTTCAACTACCCCACCATTAACTGGGAAAACTACTCATGTACCAACTCTTTTGCTCAACGATTTCTAGAATTCATAAATTCCAACACCTTGGATCAATTTATTCACACCCCCACCACGGGCAGCAATATCTTAGACCTGGTCATTACCAACATGGGAAACTGGTGTTCCACACCACAGGTCAATTCCTCGTTGGTCAGATCCGACCACAAGCTAATCAGCCTAGACATCCACATCCCACCCCCACCCCCAATTAGGGAAACCATCGTAAAAAAACTTCTCCAAAGCCAACTTCACACTTCTTAAGACAGAAGTAGCAAACTTCATGACACCCATGCAGATGGACAATAGAGGTATGACTGCCGAATCTTACACAAATGCACTTTATAAGCACTTACACGAGTGCATGGATCATGCTATCCCTAATAGAACCAAGATGTTATCCTCCAAAAAAAGGAAGCCATTCTGGTGGTCCTCTGCCATAAACAAACTCTACAACAGAAAAAAGAAACTGTTGCAAAAAAGAGTAAAATCTCATGACTGGAGGAACTCCCTGGTCAACCTCAGTAAGAAGCTGAGATCCCTCATAAAATCCTCCAAAGCTAGTTATGAAAACAAAATTGCCACTGACTCTAAAGACAACCACAAAGCATT
Organism: Protopterus annectens; assembly: GCF_019279795.1. Classification (NCBI taxonomy): domain Eukaryota; kingdom Metazoa; phylum Chordata; order Ceratodontiformes; family Protopteridae; genus Protopterus; species Protopterus annectens. Next base: position 540,835,285 of record NC_056750.1, read on the forward strand.
CTATAGCTATGTCAAGAATCTAAATGGGAACACTCAGATCTGCTCTGAGTTACAACACAATGGCACTAAATATACAGAACCAACTGATATTGCCAACATCCTAGCAGATAGGTTCAGTGCTAACTTTACCCCCCTCTCACCCCCTAGAGGGCCCATCTCTATACCGGAAGAATGCAAAGTTCCTATAATCATGGCTGCATAGGTAAAAAACACACTCTCCAAAGCCAAGAACACAGCATCCATGGGACCTGACAATATCCCAGGCTGCGTTCTACACTAACTACAGAATGAACTGGCATCCTACCTAAGTACCATGTTCAGTCATAGCCTCACCTCAGGCTTTGTACCCACTGAATGGTGCACCGCGATGGTTATCCCACTCCACAAAGGGGGAGCCATGACGGAACCTGGGAACTACCGCCCCATTAGCCTGACGAGCCTGGTCTGCAAGGCCATGGAATGTATCATCGTGGGACTCATAAACAAAGACATTGGTAATCTCCAAACTCTGGACCCTACCCAGTTTGGATTTGTAAAAGGCAGATCATGTCTCCTAAACCTGATTGACTTCTTTGAAGCAGTCACCAAAGCCATAGATGAGGGTAAAATGGTTCACACAGCTTATCTAGATCTCGCCAAGGCTTTCGATACCATCCCCCACTCTGGAATTATAGATAAGCTCACTAAACTAGGTATAAATTCCTATGTCACAAGATGGGTTGCCAACTGGCTCATGGACAGAACCCACACTGTGAAAGTAGCGGATTCCAAATCCGACATCAGACCAGTGACAAGTGGAGTACCACAGGGTTCAGTCCTGGGTCCTCTCCTGTTTGGTATCTACTTCTCTGAGGTGCAGGCCAACAGGGAAGGTCTTTGGCTAACAGAGTTTGCAGATGACTGCAAACTAGGAGCCATAATCGAAAAGTACAGTTTTGTACCTACCATAAATGTAGATGTTCGAGGATCCCCATTGCTGCAGTCCTTACTATTGGGTATAGTCCGCATCCAGTCCGCAGGACCGACGCCATATCCTCAGTCTTTTCTTGCCCCAGATGTCAGAAGACCCTAAAAAGACAAGGCCCAAAATACCTGCACCAAAAATATGTACAATATATACAAGAATATATACAAAAATATAAGCATGTAACCTCACCTACACAACCACCCCTAAACACAGAGGGAAGGAGGGGATCCTCGAACATCTATATTGGACTAGCACAGCGGGGATCTCGAACATCTACATTTATGGTAGGTACAAAACTGTACTATGTTCTTCGTTCCCATTGCTGCAGTCCTTACTATTGGGTAGAATCCCAAAGCAGAGGTAAGGGAGGCTGGCAAATCATAAAGAAGCAGGAGCTGACAACATGCCTTGCAAAACAGCTGTGGCAAAACCAGCCCTAGACTTAGAGTAGATAGGAAGGTGATAATGCTTAGAGAAAGTATGCACTGAACTCCAAGTAGCTGCTTCCAAAATATCCTTAGTTGCCACCCCTTAGAAATGCTGTTGAAGTGGCAGTAGCCCTAGTGGAATGAGGCCTAATCCCAGCTGGAATCTCCTTGCCATGATGGGAATAACAAAATGCAATGCAAAGGCCAATCCACCTAGAAATAGTTTGTTTTGACACAGGCTTGCCCTGTGAACTCAAAGCAAAAGAAACAAACAACTGCTGAGACTGCCTGAAATCCTTAGTCCTGCTTAAATAATAACGCAATTGCCTGTGTACATCTAAAGTGTGCAAAATCTTTTCCCTTTATTTTGGGGGTCTGCATAAAAAGTAGGCAAATGAATAGTTTGGTTTAAAGCCACACTAGAAACCACCTTAGGCATAAGGGAAGGATTAGTACGTAATGATACCCTATCCTTATGGAAAATCAAAAATGGCTCTACTGCCATAAGGGCCTGCAACTCAGACACCCTTCTTGCAGAAGTAATAGCCAACAGAAAAGCAGTCTTCCATGACAAGTATTTCAATTCAGCAGTAGCCGCAGGCTCAAAAGGTTGTAGAGTAAGTTTTTCCAACACAAAATTGAGATCCCAAGCAGGAGTAGGAGCTCTACATGGGGTCTTATATTCTTTGCCTCTAAGAAACTGCTTGAACAAAGGATGCGAAAACAATGGTGGGTCACAATCATAGTGAGCTGAAATTGCTGCAGCATGAATCTTAATGGAAGAGAAGGACAAACCTTTGTCCAATAACTCAGTAAGATATTGAAGAGCCACACTCAAATTAGGCTCAGAAACCTGCAAATTCTTTGCTGTACTCCAAAATAAAAATCTCTTCCATTTACTTTCCTTGTACTAGGTCTTCTAGCTTCCATAATCACATTTAAAACTTGTTGAGGAAGTTGAGACCTGCTGTGTTTCAACACAGAATATGCCAGGCTGTTAGATGAAGAGAGTGAAGCTTGACATTGAGCAGATGACCATCCTTCTGAGATAACAGATGAGGAATCAGAGGTAAAGGCCATGGAGGCTTCCTTACCAGACTCCGTAGTAGTGGGTACCAGTGTTGCCGAGGCCAATCTGGAGCTATCAAAATCATCCTTGGCCTGTCTTGTCTGACCTTTAATAGTACCTTTGGAAGAAGAGGCAAAGGAGGAAAGGCATACACATGAAGGTTTTTCCAACTGAAAGACAGAGCATCCACTTTCCAAGCTGTGTGATGAAACCCCTTTGTGCAATACTGTGGCAGCTGGTGGTTTAGTGTCTGGAGTTCCCCATGACACTGTCAATTTTTGAAATACATGAAGATCCAGTTTCCACTGTGGGGATCCATGATTTGTCTGCTTAACACATCTGCTAAGGAGTTCTGTGCTCGGCAGAAACCTTGCCTGAAGAGTTAGTTGCAGTCTCCCATAAAATCATTGCTTGCCTGCATAGAGGATAAGAATGTTTGCTTGTTGATGTACCACATGACAGTTGTGTTGTCTGTTAGAATCAACACCTGCCCTGGAAGAAGTAACTCCTTGAAAGCCATTAATGCAAACTGACTGCTAACATCTCCTTCATGTTGATATGTAGATGCTGTAGTCTGGCAGGCCACTTGTCTTGTATCCACTTTCCATTTAGATGAGCTCCCAAGCAATGTCCGAGGCATCTGTCGTTAAAATCTGACTCGCCTCTGGCCGGGTCACAGAGAGTCCCTTGTTTAGGTGACATTCCTGAGCCCACCACAAAAATTCTTTTGAAGGCAAGGTATTATTTGAATGACAGTGTCCAAATCCTGGCAGTGCTGTGTCCATACATTTTGAGATACCATTGTAGCTTCCTCATATGCAGTTTGGCATTGGGAAGCACCAGAATACAAGATGCCATGAACCCTAATGCTTGAAGGACTGTCCTTGCAGTCAGCACGGACTGATGAGATAGTTGATGGAAGTAAAGAGATAGACTCTTTTGTTTGTCCGGGGTTAAAAAGGCCATCTGGGCTGCTGTATTCAGTCTCACACCCAGAAAGCACATGTCTTGAGAGGGTACTAGACTGGACTTTATTTCGTTCACAGAATACCCTAGGCATCTTAGCACTGCTATAACATATTCCAGATGCTGTAGAAGGTCTTCCTTTTCTTGAGCCAGAATCAGGCAGTCGTCCAAGTAAGGATAGATTTGAATTCCTTGAAGCCTGAAGTAAGCTATCACTGGAGCCAGAACCTTTGTGAATACTCAGTAGATAAGCCAAAGGGCAATGCAGAGAACTGATAATGAGAATTTCAGCTCGAAACCGCAGATACTTCCTGCAACTTAGCCTTATAGGCACATGAAGGTAAGCTTCCTTGAGATCTAAAGTTACCATCCAGTGATCTTTGCCCAGCAGAGGTAAAAGCTGTTGTAACGTCAACATCTTGAACTTGGGAATGTCCAGAAAAGTGTTGAGGAGAGATAAATCCAAAATTGGTCTCCACGTGTTCCCCTTCTTTGGTACTAGGAACAGGCGAGAATAAAATCCTAGGCCCCTTTCTGATACAGGGACTGGCTGAATGGCCCCATCTGGAGTAACTGAGAAACTTGCTTGTGACCCTCTTTTCTTTGTGCAGGTGGAACATCTGGCATGCCTTTGAAAGGGGCATTGTATGGAAATAAAATCTGTAACCGTGGTGAATGATATCCAACACCCATTTGTCTTGAGTAATTAAATCCCAATTTTCTTTGAAAAGAGACAGTCTTCCTCCCAAAGGAGCTGCCAGACGAGAATCTACTGGCAGCTGAAAAGACAGGTCATTGGGTCTGTTTACGAAAGGACTGACCCTGCCCTCACCAGAAGTCTGAGCAGGTGAACTCCTGTTCTAGGCCTAAAAGAACCTTGAGCCCTGCCCCTACCACGTCTAGACCTACCCCTAGACTGGGAATCATAAGCAGGATATGTCCACCCCTTAGCAGGCCAATTTCTACTAAACTGGCTGCACCTGCAAAAATCTTTAACAGTTTGCATAGACTTAGCTTTGTCCTCCATTTTCTTTAAAACTGCTTCCACAGGCGATCCAAACAACACATCAGACTGTAAAGGAGCATCCAAAATCCTTGTCTTAACATGCTCAGCTAAATTCTGATCCTTCAACCAGGCATGCCTGCGAAGAACAGAACTAGTAGCAGCCACCCTCGAGGAGGCCTGTACAGCATCAAAACCACATTGCAAAGAATGCTTACCCACTTGTTCAGACACATGAACCAAATCCAGCAACTCTTTACACTCAATACCTTCCGCCAAAGCATCCACCTTAGATTTTAATTGTGAAAGGAGATAATTCTGATATTTTAGCATGTGAAACTGACAATTCAACGCTCTCATGGCTAGAGTGGAAGAAGTATACACTTTCTTTCCCCACCTATCCAAAGCCCTTGCCTCTTTATCAGTGGGAACAGGATTTTTAACCACAGAAGCCTTAACACCTTTAGGCCCTTGAGAAATAGTTTCTGGGTCTGCCCTAGGACTCTTAAACAAATACTTATGAGCTTCGGGCACCCTATAATACCTATCAGGCTTAACAGGAGCAGGGGGCAAAGAGTCAGGGTTCAGGGAAGCCACTGCAAAAACATCATCCACCACATTCAACACAGGAGGAATAGCTAAGGGCCTATGCTGGGGTAAAAACAAGAATTCCCTAAGCCTTTCCTGGAATCAGAGCAATCCTGGCCTTCCCATTTAAAGTGCTCCCTCATGGAATGCAGAGTCTCTGAAAATGAGAAATCCTCAGGAGGAGAAGCTGTAGGAGTGGAATCATCCACATCAGAATCAGAATAAGTAGGATAATCCTGCAAGTCTTCCAGAAGACTCTGAAGCCTCTGAACACTGTTCAAAACTATCAAACTCCGGTTCCACCCTAGGCCTCTTATCAGGCGGGGCATAGAACCTCTAATCATAGTAATCAAATCTTCTGCCATTTTAAGCATATGTTTCTTAGGTACAGAACCCGAAATGCTAGGAGAAGCCCCCACTGAAGCTGAACTAGGCCTACCTCTCAAAGAAGTTTTGGCAACAGAAGGAGAGGCTCTAACTACCTTGGGAAGAGAGGGAAGAACAGTTACCTGAGAAGCCCGCCCAGCCTGGCCTACCTCCTGAGAAGGCACATCCAGTAACAGTAAAGTTTCGGCCTGAGACTCCATGGGAACTCGTGGCAAAACCTCTGGCTCCACTGAGTTTCTAAAGAACCGACGTCCGGGACTGCCGGTTCATCAACCCTAGGCTTCGCTGTTTTGTCCTTGCGCTCGGAGCATCCGACGGCATTTTATAATTGCAACGCTTCCCAAACACTAACCTGGCACAGTCTAACCTCCTCTTAATAGTGCGTTTGTTAAACCTAGCACAAGAGCGGCAACCAACAACGTCGTGCTCAGGCCCTAAACAAGGTATACACAAGGTATGGTAATCCCTATGAGGTATCTGTTTCCCACAAGAAATACAGTTATTCACTTTTTCTGACATCCGTTAAATACTGAGGCAAGAAAAACCAAAATGTTCCCCAACGGGTACTTAGCCAACTCTGTTTCGGTCTGAAACTCCGGTTTCGGAAATATTTCAGAACGCCAACCTGCACTCGCAAAACTGCTTCTGCATCGGACCATGCGGCAAAAAAGACTGAGGATACGCCTGACCGACGTCAGCCTTATACTCTGGTATTCGGGCCGACTGGATGCGGACTATACCCAATAGTAAGGACTGCAGCAATGGGGAACGAAGAACATCTCCTAACAATGTGGACAAACTACAAAAGGGCCTCACTGAGACAGATACCTGGTGTCAAAGCCATGGCCTGAAGCTCAATGCCAAAAAGTGTATTGTCATCCCCTTTGGTAAAAACTCTGTACCCATGAACTACCACATAGCTGGTAGTCTACTTAATGCCGAAAATGTGATAAGAGACCTTGGGACACAGGTGGACAGTAGTCTCTCCTTTGATAATCACATCGCCACAGTGGTCAGGAAATCATTCTACGTGGCTCATCTCATCACAAAATGATTCTCATCCAGGAAAAAAGAGGTCATTGTTCCCCTCTACTCATCACTCATTAGACCCATTATAGAGTACAATGCCCCTTTTGGTATGTACCTCACAAGACATCTACAACAACTGGAAAGACCACAGAAATACCTCACAAAGAGGATTACTGGCCTCAAACAGATGCCCTATGCAGACCGTCTCAAAAAACTACAGCTTTACTCCATCGCATATCACCTACTCAGGGGCAATCTCTGCCTAACATACAAAGCTATGTCAAACCCAGAGCTGTTGGACATGCTCCACTTAAAGAAATCCCAATCCCTCTGAGCTACATGCTCTAGGGACCTAAACCTTGTCACCACAATAAACAGAACATGCTGGAGGGATAGATTCCTGTCCCAGAGACTTCCCATACTCTGGAACAGACTACCTATCTATGTCAAACAGAGCTCCTCATTAGCACTCTTCAAGAAAAATCTTGATGATTGGATGGGAAATGGGAAATTCACCCCGGGGATCACTTCTGTGGCTCTGCTTGACAGGGGCACAGGAAAATAATTTTCTTGGGTGGCAAAAGCCAGGGTACATTTTTTGGCTAGGCTTGTATGGGCCAGAGACTTCCCATACTCTGGAACAGCCTACCTATCTCTGTCAAACAGCGCTCCTCATTAGCACTCTTCAAGAAAAATCTTGATGATTGGATGGGAAATGGGAAATTCACCCCGGGGATCACTTCTGTGGCTCTGCTCAACAGGAGCACAGGAAAATAATTTTCTTGGGTGGCGAAAGCCAGGGTACATTTTTTGGCTAGGCTTGTATGGGCCCTAGGGCCTATAGCCTAGTACCTACCTATGAACCTATGAACCTATTCTTTACTGTGCTTTGTTCTCATTTTTTTTCATGTTGTATCACTGTCTCTTCATCTATTAAAATATATTTGTACACTCCTTCTTGTTCCAAATCTTTTATATCACATTCCTCACTAAGTTGTATATTTTCTCATGTCTTTAATTTTCCTTTTTCAAATGTTGCTTTTGCACATTTGTTGAGACCAAATGGCATTCTTATATCATCTGAGAAGGCTTTAACAACTTGCATTTGCTCTTTCAGATGTTTATCTGATGAACTATATAGTTTACGTTCATCCACAAAAAGTAGATGAAATATCCTTTCCCTTGATGATTTTCCTTGAGTGAGACTGAACCCATGACCTAAGCTGTTAAGTAAACAACTTAATGGACTGAACTCAAGACAAGACTCGCCCACAAACTAGTAAACCATCCACTAAATGTCCCATCCCTCCAGAATCTACTCCAACCCTATCGCACCACCAGACCCCTAAGATCCAGCAACAAAAATCACTTGCAGATCATTAAAGCCAATAACTCTGCTGGTGAAGCACTATTCTCTTGCGCCATAGCCAAATTATGGAACTCCCTCCCACCCACAATTACCTCTGTACCATCATGCACCTACTTCAAAACTTTACTAAAAGCGCACCTAAAAACATGCTGGCTATGCCCTTGCAACTCCCACTCTAATATCACCCACCTCATCCAACCACTACCTTTCTTTCCACCCCACTAACTACCTTGATTATAGCAAGCTCAGATGCTCATAAGCCTAGTACTTATTATACAGCAGGAACTTCTTATTGTAACATTTGTTAATGTCTGTTATGTACTTCGTAGATAAAGATTCTAGTTGTCTACTGATGTACTATGTTCTTCATCTGTAAATATGTTTGTAATTAATTGCTATGTTAAATTGTTAATCGCTATGTAATCCAGTGTAACTACTGTCTGTTTATTTTAACTGTGGAGCTTTTCTCCCCGGGCCTCCACTGAAAATGGACCTACGTCCAGTTGGACACTCCCGGTCAACAAATGTAAATAAATTAATAAATAAATAAATAAAAGACAATAATGGTGACAAAGAATGACCCTGAAATATTCCACACTAGATTTTTACACCCTGGATAGCAATTTGTCCTTTTTTCAGCTTCAGCTGCTTAGTGGTTGCTCATCTTTTCATAGTAACTTCTAAAAATGTACCAATGTGTGATTTGTTTTGTATATCTGTAAACATTTATAATCCAGGAATGACGAATACTATCAAATGCTTTTTTGTAATCTATTTACAGGTTATCAGTCAATAATTCTTAGGGTGATCTGCAGGTGCTTTTTTAAGTATGAGTATGGTTTTCTCGATTGTTAGCCAGTCCAATGTAATTTCAGGGTGTACATATAAATAGTTTTTTGCTTGAGGCTAAATCATAGCGCAAAGATGACAGTACTTTTAACGAAAATTAGGTGCATCATTTGGACCTGGCATTTTCCAGATGCGAGATTTTGTTAACTTTATCTCAATCTCAGTAGGAGTTACTTCATTCCAATCCAAATCTTATATTTCAGAATCTCTTAATTGTTCTTTTACTTCTTTTATTCATTCAGCCTCCTAATAGATATTTCTTCAGAATGCATTAATTTCCTCTGTTCTTGGTGGTATCATAATTATTGCTGTTTTCTTTCCCAACTCCCTTTGAAATTTCTTTCGGTCACAAATAAACTGTTTTGTATCCTTTTTGTGACGTCCCCATGCCGAACCAGTAATCAAGGAGCCTGAATCCTCACCACAGACACTGGAGAGGGATGTTCACTTGGAATACATATGGATCACTCAGTATTTCCAGATGCAGACCTCTCTGCATCAAGCACAATTTCCCTTAAGAGCACACAGGGGCACACACTCAGCCAGGGGTCTGGATGTCTCTATCTGTCTCCCTCCAGGTTCCCAATAATGCTCCCCACTGGCACTGTAAAGCCATTGCTTTATGACCCTGCCCCAATTAGCTGACTGACACACACACACACACACACACACACACACACACACACACACACACACACCTGGGAAAGGCTGGCACTATAAGGTAGTTTCGCTGCCACCAGTCAGTTATTATAAGGCTCTTAAAAGGATACCCATTTATACTGAGTGAAGTTAATATTAATTCAAATGCCAATGTTGACCAAACAACAAGGCTTTCAGGAGTGGCCAGTTATCACCAAATACATATATGCAAATACTCTCAAAGCTTAAATATTCTCTAAAAAGGACTAGCCACAATGAAAAGTTTAAATATATTTAATAATAAATAGTAAAAGAACAAGAAAATACTAAATATCTATTTACAGTAAACAGCAGAGTTTCAGTCGCAGGGGATATTAAAAATGATACTGATGGAAAGCTTCACACAGTTATAGAAAAACAGTACTTCTAATCTCACTATCTAGTCCAGCTTGACTAAAGGAATTACTGTTCCTACTTACTGAATAGAGCAAGGCAGGATGGGTGAGTGGTCCTTGTTGCCAGATGCAAGACAGACTGCAGAATGCTGAGAGCAAACTCCTACTAATATCTGAATATTATTTTTGGCTTACAAAATGACATCACACACATCTGGTCATCTGACTTTGTTTCCCATGCTGTCACCAACACTAGAAGCTGACAGGATTTTAGCACCTATGTGTGTTACCATACATACAGGTAGAGCTTTGCTCAGATCTCCTGGAAGGAATAAAACCATAAAACACTTCTACTCTTCCTACAGGAGCAACAACCTATTCCTAGCACAGAAAGTGCATATCTGGCTGCATTCAAAATTGTGGGATAGCATCTTTATGGCTTAACCCATAAAGTAATTTAATTTCAAGAATATTTTTGCAAAGTCAGGTGGATAAAGATTAACCTCTTCACTTCCAGTATATGCTGTTACAATGTATACATTTAATTCCATTACAATAATACTTGTACATTTATTTTCCTTCTAGTAGGGCACACTGTTGATACATTTTAACACGAGCAAACCTCGCAAATACATTTCAGTACAATCATCTGTACAAATCATTTTGATATACAAATGACATATAATTATTTACAAAATTCCAGCTAACTGTGCTGACATATGTTACAAATCCACTGCCCTATTTCTCCTGGCATGGCTGGCAGTACTTCCTATCATCACAACTCCCCCTGAAGAATCAAGTTAGGTTTTCAAGTTCCCCTTGAGAACATTGCTTGAGAGGAATAAGCCTGTCTGGGAATACATTACCCCATACCCTGTCTTGAGATTCTATCGGCTGGCTCCTTGTAGCCATAGATCCCCCTCAGACTCCACCTGCCTCCTACTGCAAATAGTTAGCACCTAACTTAGCACCAGGGCCTTCCTATCTTGGTAAGATTTCATCATGTTAACAGGGTACAATTTGTGTCCCTGCCTCCCAGTTAATAATTCTACTATGTTGTCAACATCACTGACTTTCCTTAACACTTTGATGGGTCCCTTCCAAGCTGCCTGCAGCGTATTGTGTCTAACAAGAATTAAAACCATAACCTGCTGCCCCACAGCATACTCTCTGGCCCAAGCATTCCTGTCATACCAGACCTTTTTCTGCTGTTGTGCTCCTGCCAGTTTCTCCTGGGCCAAGTCCATGAGATCCCTGAGCCTTGTCCTGAGCTTTAAGTCATATGCCACAACAGACTCCGTGTGGGATTCAAACTCACCCTCCCACTCATAATGAATCACATCTAAAGGTCCCCTCACCCAATGCCCAAACCACAACTCAGAGGGTGAAAAACCTGTGAATTCCTGGGGTACCTCTCTGTAAGCAAACAGCAGATGGGGCAAATATTTGTCCCACTGTCTGTTAAACTGGTCTGCAAATGCCTGTAGCATGGTCTTCAGTGCAGAGTTTAATTTCTCCACAAGACCATTAGTCTGGAGATGGTAGGGGGTGGTGGTCTTTAGGTGCTTCACCCCACAGTGCTTCCACAGACAAGCCAGCAGATCTGGCATGAAATTGGCACATCTGTTAGTCAGTATTTCTCTCAGGAACCTACCCTGCTGGAAATATCTAACAAAGCATTTGCCACCTTTTCTGCCACAATGGAGGACATATCTATTGCCTCAGGGTATCTAGTAGCATAATCTACTACCACCAGGATATACTTCTTCCCTGTGGAGTTTGGGTACTCAGAATCTCCACAATATCCATAGCTACACTCTCAAATGGCTCATCAGTCACAGGCAAAGGCATCAAAAGAGCTTTGATCTCATGCCTTGTCTACTTTTTGGCACTGCTCATGGGTCCTGCAGTACCCTGTTTCATCCCTTCCAATCCCAGGTCAATAAACATTCTGCATAATACATCTCTTGGTACACTTTATTCCCATATGACCTCCAAAAGGAACGGGCTATGGCTAGAAGGGACAGATGGTAGGCTCTAGGCACTACCAAGTGCTGTATTACCTCTAGCCCTCCCTCAGGGGTCCACTCTCTATAAAGTAACCCTTTTGTCCAATATGCAGACTCCCATTTTCCTTGAGAATCAGGTGCCTCTTTAGCTACTTCCCTCAAGCAAGCCTGTTAGTGTAGGGACTGAGAGCTGTGCCTGTCTCAGCTCTACTTTTGTGAATCTTCCCAGCTCCCCTTCCACAGAAGTTCTGGTATCCTCTGACAGTGGTGCTTCACTGTCAACCCGGGTGCTACCACTCACCTCTGCCCTTGCAGTCACTCTGTCCAAGAAAACATAAGTACCTACTAGCAGCTGTGGCTCACCTTCAGGCTCACTGCTACATGGTGGCTCCCTCCCTAAAATAGCCACCTCACCAGCCCTGACTTCAGGTGTGGTGTCTGTCTGGGTCTTGTCTAGGATACCAGACCCACATGCATGTCTCCAAGCATGACTGCATGTAACTGCATGTAACTGCATGCACACAAAGTAGTGCATTATCAAAATCATTCCCTGTCAGTAAATCTGCAGGGATAACCTAAAACGCACCTACTTGCTTACTTCTTTTTCCACCCTTCCAGTCAAGGTGAACCCTGGAAAAAGGCATTTGGAATGGGGTCCCTCCTAAAGCTGTGACTGGAGTTGACTACCCAAGCAAGTACTGTTCCTCTTTAACCACTGCAGGCTTCACAATGATTATGTCATAGGTTGCGTCTCTTTTAGCAGTGGCCTGTTTTCCATCCACTAAGATAGGATATAACCTCTTGTGACAGTTTGGTACCCCTGTTGTCTCCAGACAACTTACCACTGGCATACTGTCATTCCCACTTTCTGGATCCCCCACATGTTGTTCCCCACCTTGCCTCTGTGGACAGCTATATGCTACTTGGCCCCACTGGTTACATTTAAAACATTTAATCCTTGATCCTGGCCACATACCTGAACTAGTGGCTTCCCCTGTTACTGGTGGACTCAGCTGGGATGGTTTAAACTGACCACTATGGATTCCCTTATATCCATGTGCAACACTGGGTATCCCTTTCCTGTGCAGTAATGCCCTGCTTGCTAAGCAGAGATCCCCCTTTTTCCCCCAGCTCATCTGCAGAGTTGCACTCTCTGTCTGCCAACCAGATTTTCATGTCTTCAGGCAAAGTACTAAGGGCTTGTTCCCTCACCAAAAGATCTGCCAACCCTTCAAAAGTGGTGACCTGACACCCACTCACACACCTATGAAAATAAGTGCTTAACTCAGCAATATAATCACACACACTTTCATCTGCCTTGCGTATATGCTCATGAAACTTTTTTTCTGTAAGTTTCAGGTGTTAACCTAAAACATTGTAATAAACATTTTTAACTGTATCGTAGTTTAAGCAATTAGTATCAGACAATTTACAAACAGCAGTTACAGCTTTACTGAGGAGTAAGAGGGTCAGGAACTGTACCCAGTGCCCTTTGTCAACATTATACTGTTTACATACGCTTTCAAATATATGAATAACACTATCATAATTATCACCCTCTCTAAATTGTGGAAGACATTTACTGACCTTTGTTGCTTCTGGGGTTTGGTTATTCCCTTCCCCATTAGCTCCATGACCCTGGCGAAGAGTCAGCATCTCCCTGTCATGTTGATGCTGCTTCTCATTTTCTTTGACCTCCAAATACTGCAGTCTCTCTGCTGATTCTAATTCCATCTGTTTCTCCTTTTCTTCAGCCTCCAAACTCTGCAGTCTCTCTGCTGGTTCTAATTCCAAATGTTTGGCTTCCAATTCAAGTTTCTTTAACTCCAGATGGATTTTTAAGTCCTCTGAGGAAAAGTTGAGCTGTCCTTTTTCTGAGGGCTGCAAATTCCCATCACCAGACTGGTTATCCTCCTGGTTGCTGGTCTGAGCTGCGACTATGGCTGAAATAATTTCCTCTTTAGTCAGGTTGGCAAATATGAGACCGTTGGCTTTGCACACCTTGGCCAACTGGTTGTTTGTCAGTTTGCCATAATCCTCATCCTCTGCTGACATTTTTGCCTGCTCTCCCTGACTAAACTAAACTAACAAAAACTAAATTAATAAAACGGTTGTGATATGAAACTGTCTACTTTGTGGCTGCTGAGAGAATGCACACCTTTAGTGACAACTGCTTACAGGCTACAGAAGTTTAATATTCACACCACTGCTCACCAATATGTGATGCCCCCACTCTGGGCCAGTAATCAAGGAGCCTGAATCCTGACCACTAACACTGGAGAGGGACATTCACTTGGAATACAAATGGGTACAATCAGCATTTCTAGATGCATACCTCTCTGCATCAAGCACAATTTCCCTTAAGAACACACAGAGTAGACACTCAGCCCAGGATCTAGGTGTCTCTATCTGTCTCCCTCTAGGTCCCCAGTAAGGCTCCCCACTGTCTCTGTGAAACCATTGCTTCATGTCCATGCTCCAAGTAGCTCACACACACACACTTTATGAGATTTAATTTTCACATACACACACACACACATACACACACACACACACACACACACACACACGCACACACACACACACACACACACACACACACACACACACACACACACACACACACACACACACACACACACACACACACACACACACACACACACACACACACCTGGGAAAGGTTGGCACAGATTACTCACTCTACCAACTTTGCCCACACTATAAGGTAGTTTCACTCCCACCAGTCAGTTACTAGAAGGCTCTTAAAAGGATACCCAATTATACTGAGTGAAGTTAATATTAATACAAACGGCAATGTTGACCAAACAGTAAGGCTTTCAGGAGTGGCCAGTTATCACCAAGTAAATATATGCAAATACTCTCAAAGCTTAAATATTCCCTGCAAAAGGACCAGCCACAGTGAAAAGTGTAAGTATGTTTAATAATAAATAATAAAAGAAAAAGAAAATACTAAATATCTATTTACAGCAAACACCAGAATTTCAGTCACAGGCAATATTGACTCATTCACTCCGATGAAGCTCAGGAAGTTTGCAATGTGACTTCCAATGGGTGGAGCCTAAGCCTTTTGACAGAACCAAATTACGTCCTCACAGTTCATCTCTGGAACCACGGGGGTTATGAAAGAAGTATAAATGGCAAGCACTTGAGCACAAATTATTTTTATAGTGGTAGTATTCTTTAGGTTCTAGGTCTTAACTGAATTTTATAAGTCACAGTAAACACAGTAACTATTACTTTGTAATATTGTGTAAACAATTTAAAATATCTCAGCAACCAGTCAAGTCACACACACACACACAGCTAACTGTGCTGGCATTTGTTACAAATCCACTGCCCTATTTCTCCTAGCATGGCTGGCAGTAGCTCCTATCGTCACACCTTTATTTATATTTCTTAAGTGTATCTCCCAAGATTTTCAGCCTGTGCAAAGATTTTTAATTTACTGGTAGGATAGTATAACTCAAATCCTGATTTGTTTTGATGTTGTATTTTTGTTTTAGCTCATTCACTTTTTCCCAAAACAAGCAGTCTAACCTCTGAAGATCTTTGCTGACTAATCCTTCCAAAAATAACCATATTAACAGAGTAATGGGCTGATCATTTTAAATTAACGTTTTCCTCTGTTTCCTTTGAAGGTAGGCACAATAATTGTCATTGTCTAATCATCAGATGCTGCAGTATAACTATGACATATACTAAACACAGTATAGTGACCATCTGTAGAAGGAATTGTGATATCACCGTCCTTCTTCATCCTATGACAGATACTAATGTAAATTTTTGTTCCACTGTGACTGTATATCAGGAATTCCTTACTGATTGCTGATAGTTGTAATGGGTATAATTAAACACATCTTGCAATCCCTGATGCATTTACAGTGGATTTTTTGCTTGTCTTCATGTTTTAAACTGATTGCATCTATTTGCTTGCTCTCTCACTCATTATTATCCTTTTGTTTCCTTTCACATTTTATCATCTGACTTGTGTGAACAGGATTTCTTTCATTAAATTTCTGTATAAACAATTTTGTTTTACTTTTCCTAAAGTTCTATCATTTATATTGTTTTCTTTACTCTGTTTTATCATGCAACTGTTACTAAATACAAGTTTCACATTTCTCCATGTATAAGGTCTTATTTAGTCTTGACATTTTGTTGGGAGTTTAGGATGTTTAAGTCACCCAGACATAATTCAGTGGTCAGTAGGAAGATGGACCATAGCAATTCTGAGGCAGTGAGGATTCTGGTATGGCAGTAAGATAGATTCTGTTTTTATTTTTATAAAAGAAGGATACATATACAATGACAATGGAGTATAATTGCTTTGCAATTTGTGCACATTATTTCAATATTGGATTTTTTTTTCATTCTCCAAGGACTCTTCGTAGTATTACAAATAACCACATCCCTCAATGGCTATGTAAACCTACCCATCTAATACTTCTGTTCCCATATGCAGATCACTGGCATTACAACGGGAAGTCTCACTCATTTGCTGGTGGCACACCATGTTGCATTCTCTGACATCACTTTTAGTTCCTACAGTTCTCATGTAATATAAAAAATTCTGCAAAAGAAAACAAATGGACTAAAATCCACAAAGCTGAGAATCCTGCGCCATGATGTAAGATGGAGGGCACAGACCAACAGAGGCATAGAAAACAACTGCTGACATTATCTGGCACCATTTAAGGTACTGCTGTGATACAGAGGTGTGAAGTAAAGTGCTACTTGATAATTGTGTCAGCTCATGCCTAGGAAATTATTCTAGATCTTCAGCACTGTACTGGCTGGACTGCTCAGAGAACAACTGAGCTCACTCATCTACAAGGATATGTGTTTCATACTGGATCAGGAAGGGTCAATATTGAAACTGCTCATCTCACATAAAGTCTCTTCAGTAAATCTCTCATACAACACTAGATAAATAAAGTCTTGGCTATCAGACAGGGCAAGTAGAGTGTAACGGCAATGATGGAAGTGAAAATGGCTAAGGAAATCAAGAGCAGTCATAAAAATGTCTATGTAGTTATCAGTCGAAAAAAGTAAACAAATGAGAGACCATTTTGATAAAGCTGGAGAAAGAAGGTACAAGGATTCCTAAAGACACATAGAAGTTGTTTGCTTTTCCTTGCCATGGAAAGGCAAGTGGAGGAGCTAGTTAGTGAAAAAGATACATAGACAAATGGACGGTGTCATGGTAGACAAATTAGTAACAAAGATAATGAGGCTGAGAGACAGCAAGGCCCAAAAGCACCTGATTAAAAATTCTTTATATGTCATCAGTAGTGGAGAAGCTGTTCTAAGAAGTCATTAAGAATATTCTCTGGGCGTCATGAGCCTGGTGGAAGTAGTCCATGTGACCTTTCACAGCGAAGGTTTTGCTATTCCCATCTGATACAGTGTCATAACTGGTTCACAGCAGAAATAGACAAGAACAATTTAGAAGATGTAGTTCAGCTTGACTTTAGAATATATTTTGACATTTTCCTGTACAAATGGAAAGTAGAGAAATTAAGGGGGACTGGATTAGTGACATAGGCAGAGGAGATAGAGATAGCAGTTTGTGCTAATCAGGAGGAAAGTTTCGCCTAACAGGGTAATGACAGTAATTTACAGCAGGACAAGATACTTCAGTTATCAGATTTGTGTTCTCACAGTTAACATCACACACTAGTCTGACTATAGCCTTAGCTTCTTTGTGATACCAAAGTGGGAAAAATCATTACTAATAGTTGATAGCAGTGTGGAAATAGTGGTTACTAAAAACTGATAGCAAATTGTGAAAGTCCTTACTAATGGTGGAGTTCAGATCAGAATAATGTGCACAAACTGACAGAGTAGTCAGATATACTGTAGATAATTAGAGTACATGTGATCATACTTTGGCAGCTGGAGTCCAGAAGAAGTTTCATACTAAGAATGCTATCATAGAAATAATGGATGAAGAAGACAGCCTGGGAACTTTAATAAAATCCAGAACTGAACACCACCACACAATCCAACAAAGCTATGAATAGGGCAACAAAACTAATATATGTGGATCCAGGAATGTATGTTTTATATATATATATATATATATATATATATATATATATATATATATATATATATATATATATATATATTTCCCCTCCCCAGTTCACAGTTTTGCACTACAGGTCTGCACTGTTTAGGATCACAATTCTAGTGCTCAGAAATTTAGTACACAGTTGAAACAACAAACTAAAGTTCTATGGGCCATACTTAAAGTTAAATGTCAAGCTTATGGAAGTGGGTTTAAAATCATGTGGGGAATGATATAATAATGTATAGAGGCATGCTGCTGAGTGACAGGTACTGTTTATGGCAGAAGATGGCCATGGAGATACATTATCAGTTCTGGCAGCACCAAGCAAGGACAGACACATGAGGTAGAAAAGGATATGAGTACCAGAGTAAGAAGTTTTACAAAGCCAATTTAAGATTTAGACATTTTACAGTTTTAGTGAATGGAATTTCACCATACTCTAGTCAGTGGGCTCTGTAAAGAAGAATGAATTACATAATGAGGTAGGTAGCTGGATGGGACAAGACACTAGTAGTGGGGGGGGACAGTGGTATGGGGGCTGCATCATCACTTAGGTGAAACAAAGGCTGTAAAGCTTCATTACATAAACTCTTCATGTAGTTATATGATAGATACTTGGGTTGAACTTTACTTTAGAAACATCAATTTCAAAACAATACCAGTGCTGTTTATGCAGTTTTAAAATGAGTGACAACATGCAGGGAGTATGTTGCGTAGGTGAGTACTCTATACCAGATAATGAGTGCACAGACTTTTCAGATCTGATTCAACAGAGCTGTGGCATATATGTTCTTGCTAGAGATTGGATTGTGGATAAGTGCTGCAATATAAAATACAGAAAATGAAGAAGACATGTAAGCCAAATTTTTTAAGGTCAGAAGTTGTCTAGTGAATATAATAGAATATAACAAAACTTTTCAATCCATAAAAAATCTTGTTATGTAGTATACAGTCAACAGCAGCAGAGACAGGAATTCTTTTCACCCTACATTCTAAAGTGAAATAAATGAGCTTCACTCCTTACCCTTAATCATTTTCTGCCATTCACAAAGCTATAGCATATCAGAGTCTATGCAAAATTAATTCATTGCAAAGCTAGTTCCAGCAGCAGCTCTTGAAAGTGCTTGGTGTCAGGCAGGAAGGTGCCATGCAGTTAATGAAGTTAATCTGACTATAGCTGGATTTGCTGCTCTTATCACTGTCAGCAGTCGGTGAAAAAATGAACTATCTAGCATATGCCCAGGAACAAGAAAATGAACCAGAAAAAGAGAGCTTTGTCTGAGTAAGACTAAATACTTACTTAGCTTTTCAAAGGAAAGAAGACTGTATTAGTGCTAAGAGGTTACAGACTTTTCATGTCTGACACTCATCTATTCCAATGCCAGTGCTGGCAGAACATAAATTACACCTTACTGAGACTAATTTTCACAATTACCTTCTGAAATGCTCAGCACCGATGTCTTATTATGGAAGACTGAACAGTGGCAAAATTCTGAAGGTTTCACTTAGGTTATACATATATTTATTTTTATGGAGTATATTTGCATTTTTTTAATCAGATAATTCCACTAGAAGAGTATTTGCATTTTTTCAGCAAAGGCCAGTGAAATGAGAGGCTTTATGATTATCACACTATTGGGTATGCAACATTGTAACAGCTGTTAATAATTTACATACAGTTCAGCAAAACTGAAAATCTACGGGGTGCTTAGTAATGCCTAACAGTAAATATATCAAATGAAAGTTAATTGTCATACAGAATTCAGTGGTGAATAAACATAGTCTATTTCAAGATGAAATAAAAAGAGAGAAAAGGAAAAAAAAAAAAAAAAACAATAAAACTTCTGCTGACATAATAACTAATGCAGAACCTGACTTCAGATATTTTATTTTTTTTACTGAAACTGTGCCTGATTCTCTCCAGCCACATCAGTTGTGCAATTTCAAAGATGCACAGCAAACTGTGGGAACTGTGCTCTGTAGTTTGTTACCACAGAAGCTGAACAACAGCCACTGCAGGTAGTAGATCTCACTCTACTCTCTTTTGCTTTGAAATAGTAATATTTACCTCATAACTCTAAAATGACCATGCCTAACTTGAGCTAGCTTGCAAAACAAAGATGATCATCATTGCTCTGTGACTACGAGGAACTATATATGTGAATCTAACTCTTAGAGAAATTAAGACCCTTCTTACTAGCTCTGCAGTGGTAATGCCTACAGCTGTGGTGTGTTTCTCTATCAGGTAACCTGGGGACACCTGGCACCATGATATATCATACTGTGCTCCACCAACAGTGAACTAAACAAAGGATCACACAGCCCTTTATATTCCCAGAACCAAAAGAAAGTCTGGTGAATGAAAAGCATTGTGTGTGCAAGTTTTCCAGTATTCTGCAGTAAAATGTCATTAACAGCTATCAGTACAATGTTAAAGATGTTGTACCTGGCTAACAAGTCACTACAGACTGCAGTTACCTGTCATCTTCTGCTTAGCCTCTTGTCTTGTCTTGTATGTGTTTTATACTTTAGTTTATTTGCCCACAGAATGCTTCAAAGATGCATAGATTACTGCTTAGACATCGTATAACTTGTCAGTCATATGTTATGTAAATGGCTAATCTGTCTTCCCGAGGTGCAGTTGATCAAAACTGTCTAATCTCACATGCACCAGCTTAAGTGTAAATACAAAGCCTCTGTGTACCATTTTTGAGAGTTTCCACTTTTCTTACTATTGTGTAATGTGGAGTTATTATATCTGATTTCAGAAAATGTGGAGGACTTACCCTGTATGGGCATACACAATGGTTTGTCCTACAAAATCATTTATTTTGAGCTGCCCCATTACTTTCCACGTAACTAGTAGGTTTTCAGATGTTAAGACTGTGGAACTGTGTTGAGATTGGTTGCATTTAAAACAGTCATAGCAGAAGCACAATAAATGCTTTGAGGAAGCCCCTTTAATCAGGCAGTTCCTAGTGAATTTTCCCAACTAACAAAAAGTACACTATACTCATGCTTCTTTTGCTACTTGATCCATTATTTCTTTGCAGTCAGTAGAAATTTGCAACTGTCACTTGATAACTTCTTGAGTTATTGGTATTGTAGTATCATTACCATATCTGGCCTCTGTGTGTACTGCAAAAGTATTTATTCAGATTTAAAATGCAGCCATGAGAATCTTTTGTGCAGTGTTATGAACTCTGCTGTGTCCTGAAGGGATGTTTCTCAGGTCTGACAATTAAACAACCTCAGAGGTCAGTATCAGTCAATAACATGTAGTAAAGGTAAGAACATATACAGCAGAGCAACAGCAGAATGAGAAAACAAAGACAGCCAGATAGCAGATCCAAATGATGTTATCGACCTTCAGGCTGATTTGAGAACTGTGAGGAAGAGCTGATATAAAGTCGTAGGTAGTATTCAATTCTGAACTGACCAATGCAGGGGTTATTGATAAGAAACCAGTAAGTTATGAAGCCAAGAGTTAAGTGGTAGCTAGTCATGTGAGTGTCAGTGTAGCAGCAGTGATGAATATCACACTGTGGTTATACAATGCATGGAGGTAAGGCCTGTAAATAGCACTGCACTGTACTGAAATTATTTCTAAGGTGAGGAATTTGTGACACAATATGATCAAATTTTTGAAAGTTCGAACGTTGTAATGGAGATCTCCGTACAGCACGGAATGGGAAGATTTCCCTTTTCTGCAATATAGTGCGATCTCAGAGTTGGTATATTTAAAGAGTGGGGGTGCAGCCCCCCACGTGGGGAGTGCAGGGGCGCTTGCCCCCTGCTTAAAACATTCAGGTAGATTATTTGTGTAGTTTATTTTTTTATTAGATTTTCAAACTTTTAAAAGTTCGATCATATGGTGTCGACCATATGACAGTCGAACTTTTGAAAGTTCGATTATCTAATATAGACCCTGAAAATTCTTATTTTTATTGTAACTGGAATAATTCCAAGGTTCTCCAAACTTCTGAAGAAGTGAAGCTTAAGTAGACATCTCTAATGATTTTCTGTTTCTTCCACTGTTATGTCCATTGATGTATCTTGCAACAATATAATACAGCCCACAGACTAAGTAAAAATATTTTTATGTCCATTTGCTTACTATGCCTCTCCAAACCTTTGAAATCAGGTTGTCACTTCCTTCAGCTCCAACACTGCAATAGTTAACATCTATAAATTGCTTGGTGCAGTTTTGGACTCTTCGGAATCTTTCCAGTCAGAAGTGTTTCAGCTTATCAGTGGCCTGCATTCCAGCTGTCTTGCAGCTCTGTTCTCACGTGCAGTTTGATAAATTCTTAAAGGACCACTACGGGCAAAGGATGAAAAAACATATATTTTTTATCTTGCCATGAATTACTGCACCTCTCAAAGCTGCATACATCAAAATAAGTACTCATTCCTATTTTTTGTATATATTTTTTATCCTTGTCTGCCCTCATGGGGGCAGACTTGCTGATCCCTTTTCAAAGCAAAATCTGTCCAATGATG
The DNA here is from genome assembly GCF_019279795.1 of Protopterus annectens. NCBI lineage: Eukaryota > Metazoa > Chordata > Ceratodontiformes > Protopteridae > Protopterus > Protopterus annectens. The sequence continues at coordinate 540,857,583 of NC_056750.1, forward strand.
CACTATGAGTGCTGAGATTGTCAGAAAAGTAGCCCTAACATTTTTATTTACAGGCTACACTTCATTTCACTTGGAATGGAATACCTAAAAAAATTGCCCAGTTTAAGAGTCTGCAGATCATGTCATTGACTGGTCTGCATTGAGTTTTACAAATACTGTTCCTACTGATGTACTACATATTATCTGAAAGAAGCCTGCAAAAGTGTCAACAAATTACTGAGATAAAAACAGACTTTTTACAAAGGGCAGTTTTGCAGGTTCCAGTTCCTGGCCAAGTTACTCCTCCCATCTCCATTCCTTTAATGAGCTAGAGTCAGGGGTGGCTCGTGCTATAGGACTGCAGGACTGCAGCCCCCACCTGTAAAAAGAAAAATAATTGCATCCCCCCACTGTAGAAAATGAAAATAAAATAAATACAAATTCACGAGAGTCTCGGAACTCATGCATGCGTGCTGAGTTCCTGACTGCTGTGTTAGGCAGTCCAGAACTCCACGCACACATGTGTGCTTACTTCCTGAACTCTAGACTGCTCAGTTGGGCAGTCCAAATAGGGAAGGAAGGGAACTTCGCCTTGCCAGCCCAGAGGTCTGTGCAGTGATGATCGCACAGACCGGAAGCACATCGGACTGTATCACCTGCAGGCTGGAGGCTCCAGCCTACTCACATCTCGCGAGGAAACCCAGAAGAGCCTGCGCAGGCTGTTATGGAGGTGATCAGGCTGATACAGAGGACTTAGCTTGCAGTTATGGGCTGCTACAGAGGACAGTTATGGAGGTGATCAGGCTGCTATGGAGAACTTAACTTGCAGAGGACAGAATCAGGCAGGCTGCTACAGAGGATTGGAAGGTAGTGTGTGTGTGTGTGTGTGTGTGTGTGTGTGTGTGTGTGTGTGTGTGTGTGTGTGTGTGTGTGTGTGTGTGTGTGTGTGTGTGTGTGTGTGAGATGCCCCACTTGCTACATGGTGGTGGGTAGAGAATAAGGACTGAACCCTGTACCTTGGGTCCAACTGGCAAGAGCCTGAATTCCCTACCCACCACCATTTGTAAAACATTTGCAGATTTTTGCCTCATATTTGTTCTGTTCTGTTCCTCCTAAAATCTGTGGTTTCTGTATTTTTGTTACTTAACACAGCCAGTAGTGCAGTGGTGGCATTGTTGCCTGACAGCTACAGGTTGTCTGGTTTGATTCTTGGCTGGGGTGCCTTCTGTGTGGAGTCTGCATGTCCTCCCTGTGTTTGTGTGGGTTTGCTCTGGTGTCCTCAATGGATATTTGTCCCTATTTATTGGACTGTATTCCCCCATTATTGGCTTTGTCCAGGTTTTTTGTGCCAAGGTTGAGAGCTATGGTGATAACTGAATTCACTGAATATGTTTGGGGGCTGTATTCCCCCATTATTGGCTTTGTTCAGGTGTTTTGTGCTAAGATGTTGACAGCTATGGTGAGAACTGAATTCACTAAATGGTAGCCATTTAAGTTTCAGTCTTCCCTTCTTTCATAAAACCGATGATTTGGCATAGTGGTATGTTGCTTTGACTGTTTTGCACAGGGTCTTGGGTTCAATACTTGGCAATGAACTGTATGGTGGTAACACAGCATTTTATTCTAACAACTTTCCTACATTATACAAGCAATGGTTAAAATGTGTCCCTGTTTTTTGGTCTTTTGCCCCCCCCCCAAATTTTGGATTTTTCCAGATTTCTTGTGCTGCAAAGTACGGAGATGCAGCTGAGTGTCAAGTAGATCTTACAAGAAGCTGAGAGTTGCAGGGCAACAAAAGTTTAGTGCTGCTTATGCCGACTCTCCTTGTGTTGTTAATAGCACAGTAGGTAGTGTACTTGCTTTTGATGCAGAAGGCTGTGGGTTCTACTCCCACAGCAGATAAATGCATTGATGATACTGTACTGTATTGTAAAGGGGGTGGATGCTGCAGTCCTTTTTGGTGAAGATACCTAGTAACTATGAACCTGTTATCAGTTTGCCATCCATTCCCTATTGCAATATTACTTGCTTATCATTTTATTAATGCAACTTAGGCAATTTATTCCTCAAGGACAACAGGCACTTTATTTGTAGATGAAACAATGAAATATAAAGTTGTTTGCTAGCAGCAACCTCTTCATTAGTTACAAATGTCTTTAATGTGGAATTATTTAGATGACTTTTACTTCTTCAGAGATTGTGCATATTTACTGATACTGGTGGACTGTAGAAGTTTGAGTAGACTTTTATGATAGAAATGTTCTGAATTGGGCAGGTTTGTCATTATTGGTGCATGCATTTTGTTTCATTGTTTACTGGAAAAATGTTCTGAATTGGGCAATTTTGTCATTATTGGTGCATGCATTTTGTTTCATTGTTTACTGGAAAAATGTTCAAAACAAATTTCAAACACCCTCTAACAACTGTACTATATTATACAAGGAATATAATTTAATACAATCAGGAAGGTGTATCAAAGACCACGTGTATGTTTCGTGTCCAAGGGACCTTTGATTTGAAAACAGCCCAAAGTTAATTTTTATCTGCCAGTGGCAAAATGTATTTTCTTTGAATGTGGGTTTCACTGCTGTTTCAATGAATGTAAGTTTCAAGGGCAGAGAAGTTTTAATGCCAAGTCTGTTTTCATTGAGAGATTGCATTGCTTTATTTAGCAGATGTCTTAGTGGTTGTGCTGTAAAATGCAAAATAAAACTTTCAAATGAAGTTCAAATCATTGTAGAAGTAAAGCAGTATGCAAATTAGTGTTTATGGTAAATGGGGTGAAATAGCCAAGTAATGGTTCATTGGAATGGCTGCAGGGGGGAGGCTCCATTCGACCATGAATTTTTGAGGGGGAAGGGTGGGAAACTCAAAGACAGCCCCGGCTACCTCTCAACTGTCCAGATTTTCACAGAATGAATAGATTTTTGCTTCTTATTTTTGGTTTGTTCCTCATAAAATGTGTGGTTTTCTGGCAAATAATTTAGGAATTAAGTCACTAAATAATGACAGACACTGAGTTTCAGACTTCATAACCTTCAGAAAAATGCATGCTAAAGCAAGACCTGTTATTCTATCAATTGTCTCAGTTTATATAGCAATTTATAGAACCGTTTATATGTTCCCCCAGTATATTTGGCCTTGTCCAGATTTCCTGCATTAACAGGTTGAGAGGTACGTGCAAATAAATTGCTTTATAGAATTAGGCATATCCAAACATCTCAACTGTCCCCGATTTTGGATCAAAATGTTGCTCTTCCCCTAATAATCCCACCGCAAAATGGCAATTTTTGAAGAAAACATGGAGGGCTTACAATTAAGAAATAACTGTAATAATCAGAGTTATAGATTACTTTTATTTCAGATTCTTTTATTTTGTCAGCTGCTCAAGTTAGCAGTACTAATATTAAAAATGTGTCCCTTCTTTGACGGGTCTATATTAGCATATCGAATGGACTAAATAGTGAAAGCTATTTAGTTAATCCGATACTGTCGAAATGGCAAAATAGCGAAGACACGGAAAATCAAATTTTTTTCCCAGGGAAAATTTTGGTGGGCCGTCTTCGGGACTTTGCCATTTCCTCCACTATGGTGCGATCTCAGAGTTGGTATATTTAAGTAGGGGGGTTTTGGGGCAGCCCCCCACATTGAGGGGTGTGGGGGCAAAGCCCCCCACTTATCTTTGTGTTTAAGTTTTTTTTTTTTTTTTTTTTTTTTTTTTGTGGAGCAGCAAATTCTTTCCCTGGGAAAAAAATTTGCTGTTCCATGTATTCGATATTTTGTGGTTTAGACATTATCAGTACAATGAAATAGCGTTCGCTATTTATATCATACGATAATGTAATTTAGACGCTCTTTGACAGGTTTCCAGCTGTATTGTGTGGCTATTTTATATTTTTGCATCACATTTTTGGTCCATTTTTCATAAAATTGTGTTTTTTTTGGCAAATTAGTGGCAAATCATTAAAGACTGAAGTTAAAAAATAATGACAGACATTTGAGTTTCAGATTTAGTAACTTTCAGGAAATTCATACTAATGCAAGACCTACTATTCTATTATCTTTCTAAGTTTATAAGAGCAATATTTAAAAATTGTCCTCATTTTTGGGCCTTTGTCCCACTTCTATGTATGGCTCTGTCCATATTTCTTGTTCTGAGGTTGAGAGGTATGACAAATGTGTCAAGGCCATCACAGTCAGCCAGAGACATTTCAAATTGTGACATACTTGTTGCACCCCACTCCCCCATGTAGTGACTCTGGATGTCAAGGAGCAATGGAGGCAAGGAGCAGTTATGCAGTGTAAATGTGCAGAGTATCCCCCCATCCAAGGTAGACACAAGTGCTACTTTTATTCTGTCCTTGATTTTGCAGAATGTTCTGGTTTCTGTCATATTTTTATACTGTTGATTTATGCTTATTATTACTCAGAAAGTGCCTGTTGTTCTGTGTTTAAGTAGCACTGCTTTAATGACCATCAGGTAAGCTTGTCTGAGATTGTAAGATGCAAGTAAGCTTTAATAAGCATACTGTTAAAGAACTGCCAACATTGAAAGCCTTTCTGTTGTTGCCATGCAGAGAATACTTACATAACTAAATAATGTATAAGCCTTGGGTATTGAAATGCATATGACAATATTTGTAATAAAGGACAGGATTGCATTATTTTAAGAAGCTCATTACATTTGTTGGAGGCTTGCAGTCATCTTTGCGGGCTTTACCTGTAAACCAAACAGAAGGCCAATATATCATGTGTGGTCCATTACCTGTACAGTAATCCTTTAAGCAATGCATCTTGAGATTGTTTCTTGTTTGGTTTTCATTTTTTACTTTGATCATGTTTTCCCCATGAAACAAGTAGATAGTTGTCAGGCAGCAGGTCTTTTTTGGATAAGAAACATTTTTACAAGTGGGGGTATCACCGAGATTGCTACTTTCAGCATGTTACTTGGTACTTTAATAAAGCTGAATATAAATTATAATTAGAACTGCAATGCACGGAGAAGTGGTTTGAGTTGAGTGCTGCTTGTTTTTCTTATACTTGATTTTGACTGGCATTCCAGTAATGTATTTAAAAAGTAATTTATTTTTTCATGGCTCACAACTTTTTTGTTTCCATCTAGCTATTAAGTAAGCTGTCATGCAGCCAATGCATTGAAATATTTTTTTTCTTCTACACTTTATTTTGTCTTGATTGGACTCTCATAATGATGGTGTGGCACCCAGGGCAGCATATTTAATTAAAGTTACAGTTTTTGTGGTTTTGAGCATAGCTCCTACCCTTTCTAGTTGGCCACACTCCTTCCCACTGACCCCACACATTCACCTGTCTCCTGCAGCCCCCCCTTTGATTTGAAGTCACCAGCCGCCACTGGCTAGAGTCTCATATTTTCAGTTTGTTTAGATTCAACTAGTTAATCAACTTTGCATAACTATAGACATGAAAGAAATCACAGCTTGGTGTGCCACTAAAACTGTCCCTCATATGGCTCTTCACTTCTGAATAGCATTTCCCATGAATTATTTCTAAAAAAAAAAGCACACACATCAATCCAGAGTTTAGGCCATTCTATCCATTTCTTAAAATGTACACAATAAAACATTCAATTTGAATTGCATTCTGGTTGCTCACTTGGGTTGCCACCTCTTGTGATGCTGAAAATTGGACCAAAGCCACTCCCACTGCTCTACCCATGACTCCGCCAAGGTCCAATCCATCTCCACCTACATCCAGATCAATTTTATGACGTAAACATATACATCATTAGGATGGACTGTCCTTTTTAGTCCATTTTTACATGCCTAATCTACTCTGTGTTACTCTTTTTTTCTTTACTGTATAGTATCTCAGACTCCACCACATTATTTTAGCAATGCTTAATGAGAAAAAAAAAAAGAGGTTGCTTTTTAACAAACTCCAGTACTCTATCCACACTTCTAAACAGAATACCAGAGTTTGTAGAGTGTTTTCCTGACTACCTGAAAATCATTCCGATTTCTGGATAGTCTGGAAAAATACCGGTTGCAAGCCTACTGCTCACGTGGTTATCTTTGCATAGTTATTCTGTTATTCTGTAACTTGAAGTATGGCATATAATCCCAAGCTTTATAGAGCAATGAAACGGTTCTTGTTTTTTGTTTTCTAAATAATGACCTCCCAAGCCTCTGATGTGACCCAGTACTTTGTGTTACTGTTGCTTTATGTAGTTTGTCTTAGTTGTATATTTGTAGCATGGCTCTCATCCTCTCTGCAACAGACTCATGGAGAAAGATTCCTAATCAGATACTTTTGAAAATAGCTGCAGCCTTACCACTTGCACCCAGGTCTGCCACCAAATCCTGGCCATATCATCTATCATACTTTTCATTTGATGTAAAACTGATCTTATATATTTTGAAAATTGTTATTTTTTGGCCAAATTTGACTTTTTTATTTAGATTGCTATTTTCTTTAATTTTGTATGTGTCTTTTCACATCTTGTCGGTTATTAGATTTCTTTTGCCAGTGCTCTTTCAAATCCTGTTGCACTGTTTTTATGTAAAATGCACATGAATTAGGCATCTAGATACTTCAGATAAATACATTTGAATTGACAGTGGTTAATCCACTTTCCTAGAAACCAGTGAATACAATACAAACCAAGATTGCGCTCTTCTGTTCTTTTGGGAGTCACATTTTTTAAACAAATGCAGTACAGTTTGAGGACAAAGAAATAAACAATTCAATAATAATAATTCTCAATGCACTCTTGAACAGCTCTGTCAAAAACTGGAGTTTAAAGGTCACAGGGTAGTACAATGGTGCAGGAATTAGCTTGCTGTCTCACAGTGCTTGGTTCGTTCTTATGGCTGGCATGCCTTCTGCATGGAGTCTGCATGTCTTTCTTGTGTTTGCATGAGGTTTTCCTGGATGCTTCTCTTTCTTCCCATGTCTCAAAGGTATACCATATCTGATCTGGCATTTCTTCATAATTCCTGTGGCTGTGCTTGCCACATATGTGTGTGTATGTGTGTGCGGGGGTGGGGGGGATGTCAACATACATGAGTATAGCTCATCTGGCGTTTCTTCATAGTTCCTGTGGCTGTGCTTGCCACATATGTGTGTATATGTGTGTGTGGGGGGGATGTCAACACACTTGAGTATGAATGAGTATATGTGTGTGTATGTGTGTCTGTGTGTGCTCGTGAACACATGTTCATGTGAATGACTACGTGTGTGTGTGTGTGTGTGTGTGTGTGTGTGTGTGTGTGTGTGTGTGTGTGTGTGTGTGTGTGTGTGCATCATCACATGTGAGTGTGAATGGCTACATGTTTGTGTGTGTGCATGTCAACACATGTGTGTGAATAAGTACGTGTGTGTCTGTGTAGGTCTTTACATGTGTGTGTGTTTGCGTGTGTGTGTGCGTGTGTGTGTGTGTGTGTGTGTGTGTGTGTGTGTGTGTGTGTGTGTGTGTGCTCATCAATGCACGAGCGAGTGAATGAGTATGTTCATGTGTGTCTGTGTGAGCACATCCTGGAATGGCTTGATACCATACCCTATTCACAATCATTAAATTTAGTAGTTTATTGGAAAATGAAAGTATGAATGAGTGAGTAAATGAATGATACAATGCTAAGGCCTGTACACACCCAGTATTTCATTTCATGCACTGTCCATTCATTTCTTATTGAAAGACAGGAACTGTATTTACTGTAGCAACACAGTTGCACAACTATTGGGCTGCATGAAAGTTAGTGCAACACAATCATTCTGCTATACTCTGCTTCTAACTAGCACTGCAATATACTACCTCCTATTAATAGGGCCAGGAACCTTTTAATGTTTCCAATAAAAAGTTGGAGATTTTGTTGGTGGGTCATTCTGTTTATTATTAGCCATGTAATATATGTTTATTGGGTAAGAGTGCAGTTAGGTATCATGCAATACTTTTTTGTCTCGTGTAGATAACACCGCATACAATTTATCAGTTTTGTATACAGAATTAACCATGGATATTTTCCAACATCTCTGTTGATATAATATATATTCCTGTGACAAGCTTAACAGTTGAATTTTCTATTGTGTCTCTTAGTGTTTTAATGCTAAATGTTATAGTTAGGAAGATAGGGTTTACATAGTACTTGCCTAGGATTTCATCACAGATTTTCATCACATGAATTAAGAGATGTATACATATTTTTCTTAAAATATACTTTTGCTAAATGTTATTATTTTAGCTATGTTACACATTTTTGTGCATGAAAAGGCAATTAAGCAGAAAACAAGGGCATTAACTAGAAGTTCTGTTAAAAAATGCTCAAGTTGACACAATGGCTGTACATTTATTAATGAAAATAGTGATTCTGTGTTATACTGGGGACAAATGCATGTACTCTGATAGTTACTGTAGCAGAGAGGTGAAGCCAATTATAGGGTGGAATTTCTCCACATCTTCACTGTCATTTGCATGTCATTGGCACTGTTTATCCTTTTTGCAGAAAATTGTTCAAATTAATGGCATAATGTGTGCATTTTCAAATGACAGTGATGAAACCCTTTCTAAGAAGCAAAGACAAGTCATGCAATATTATGTGTGGTACAATACTGTTACTACTAGATCTCATATCTGCATGAGACCCATTGAAGATGTACAATTGCAATAAAATCCAGTTGTTGAGGAACAGATTGATGACATTTTTCTATGGGAAAAGAGTGCCAGCCCTGGAAACTGACCCCTTCCCCCCAATTCCTTCGAGCACTCTCGTTCCTTGCACAAATTAAATATGTGACTTGATCAGGATTACAGGGTTTGCCAGTGAAGGCACATGGCAACCACATGTAAAGGTCCTGCTTTATGCGCCAGTCCATTAACAGCTCTCTTATTCTTCTTCCAGTAGCTGCATTTGAACATAGTTTTTATTATTATCTTTTTTATTTCATTTTTCTTTTCATTATACTTTGTGTTTTTTTTTCAGTTTAAGTGGCTGATATAGAAGGTTAAACTCCAGAAAGAAGAAAGCTCTCATCAGTGTAACTGCATTCTGAGCTTATCAGAAAAAGATTTATTGCAGGAAGGAAACGTACATTAGGAGCTATTTTTATAATCTAGGAAGACAGAGCTGAAGAAAAGCATCTGTGATGAAGATTGCACATCATTTGTGGAACAAATCTGAATGATTACAGCTAAATGCAGAAAGCCCCTTCCAGCACATCTCCAACAAAACCACACTGTACAATGACTGTTTCAGCTATACTTATATATGGATTACTTAATCACCCCAAAAAGTTTGCTATAATTTATGCTGGTAGTAATCATTTTTTGAGCAGTACTGCCCTACATTTTTTTCTGCAAGTTCCAACCTATGAGAAGTAAAAATATCATGCATTTCAAAATGAATATTAATGTAAGGTGTTAAAAAATGCTGTATAAATTATTTTGGTTTGTTTTGTGTTGTTTCAAGTGTGATCTGCCCTTGAGTTGCTACTGTTGCCACTTATGATTAAAATGAACTTGCTAGCGTGATAGTAAGTCAGCAGGTTTGTCAGCAAGTTTATGGCTCTTGTTTTATTGTTTTTAAAGCATTTTGTTTTCATTAGTTAAGAATTTAGTCAGCTATGCAGATTTATGAATGACTTTAAAATCAATAGTAGCAGCAGTGTACAAGTTTACCATTCCATGTGCACTTGGTACTAAGGACCGCATCTTCATTTTTTTGAATTTTTGTTTTAAAGGTTGATCTAGCTCAGTGAGCCTCTTCCATCAATAGAGTAAATGCAGGAGTTTTCTAACTTATCCAAACATTATGTGACCTTGGAAAAGGTTATACTAGTTAAGGGTGTGCAGGGAGTGAATCCCCTGCATACACAGTGTGGGGAGCTTGCTGCTCCTTTGAACAAAGCTAACATTGTCGTACCAATGAGCTCATTGCTCATAGCTGAATTTTCTACCTTGTTATAAAGGGTCATCTTGTTATGTTGTATGTTCATAATACACAGTTCAAAATGAAGCACCTGTGTTAGGGGGCTAGTGCAAGGCAAGGGTTCTGTTTGCATGACTGGTAGCAGTAAATGACTGAGCATGGTGCAGAAGGGAGCTGTGCTCATTTCTAATATGCATAAACCTTAAAGGTAGTTATAATTAATTAGTGATAAATTGGGCTGCCACACATATTTACTTTGGTAGTGTGTTTTGGCATTTATTTGTTATTTATTTATTTACCATTCAGTAGCAAGGTAGATTGGCTGGTCCAAAGATTATTTTTAACCACAACTCAAAATATGTAAGAAGCAAAAAAACTTGAATATCCATTGGTACAAAATAATAAGCATGACATACACAGAAAGTTAAACATTTAGAAGCAAAATATTTACAACATATACAGAATATACAGTTTAAGATTTTAAATTTCAAGGTATCAAGTACAGAATGACTGGATTGCTAGAGGTAAGCTACGCATGGTGATAGCAGAAGGTAAGATCACCCATTGTCCCTAAAGCACTTAAAGGCAATTTCCTTGTGCAGGGCCTTTCTAAGCTCGGTGAGCATTTCCAGTCCCCATAATTCAGAAGGGAGTCTGTTCCATAACACAGGGCCCAGTCAGGAGAAGGCATGTTTTCCATCAGCTGTTTTATAAGGTCTGCTTAGTGTAATAGCCTTCTACTGGCTATGTCTTCGAGAGTAAACCTGGTGTTATATATGGGAAGTTTCTTTCTCAAAAGTATGCAACAGCCACTGTTTAGTATTTTGTATGTAAGAGTATCTAGGAGATAGTTTGAGAAGAGGGGGAAGCATGCTCGAAGGCAGGTAAAGGCTTGGACTGTGGTAATGAGGGTCAGAACTTTGAATGTTGGTAGTATGACTGGTGTAGGGAGAGAGCTAGCTGATATGATGAAGAGAAGGAAGGTTGGTATATTGTGTGTGCAAGAGACCAGATGGAAGGGGAGCAAGGCTAGGTGTATCGGAGGTGAGTTCAAATTGTTTTATCATAGTGTGGATGGGAGGAGAAATGGCGTAGGGGTTATCCTGAAGGAACAGTATGCTAAGAGTGTTTTGGAGGTGAAAAGAGTGTCGGATAGAGTGATGTTTATGAAGCTGGAAATTGATGGTGTAATAATGAATGTTGTTAGTGCATATGCTCCACAAGCTGGGTGTGCGATGGATGAGAAAGAAAAATTTTTGAGTGAGTTGGATGAAGTGGTGATGACTGTACCCAAGGTTGAGTGAGTGATGATTGGAGCAGATTTCAATGGGCATGTTGGTGAAGAGAACAGAGGGGGTGAGGAAGTGATGGGTAGGTATGGTGTTAAGCAAAGGAATGCAGATGGTCAGATGGTAGTGGATTTTGCAAAAAGGATGGGCATGGCTGTGGTGAATACATATTTTAACAAGAGGGAGGAGCATAGGGTGCCATACAAGAGTGGAGGAAGATGCACACAGGTGGATTATATCTTATGTAGAAGGGCTAGTCTGAAGGAGATTGGAGACTTTAAAGTGGTGGCGGGAAAAGTGTAGTTAGGCAGCATAGGATGGTGGTTTGTAGGATGACATTGGTGATCAAGAAGAAGAGGAGGAGTGTGAGGGCAGCACCAAGGATCAAATGGTGGAAACTGAAAAAGGGTAATTGTGAGGTGGAGTTCAGGGAAGAGTTAAGACAAGCACTGGGTGGCAGTGAATAGTTACTGAATAGCTGGGTAACTACAGCAGAGCTAGTAAGGGAGATGGCTAGAAACGTGCTTGGTGTGACATCTGGAAAGAGGAAGGAGGACAAGGAGCCATGGTGGTGGAATGAGGAAGTACAGGAGAGTATACAGAGAAAGAGGTTGGCGAAGAAGAAGTGGGATTGTCAGAGAGATGAAGAAAGTAGACAGGAGTATAAGGAGATGAGGTGCATGGCAAAGAGAGAGGTGGCGAAGGCTATGGATAAGGTGTATGAAGAGTTGTATGAAAGGTTGGACACTAACGAGGGAGAAAAGGACCTGTACTGATTGGCTAGACAGAGGGACTGAGCTAGTAAAGATGTGCAGCAAGTAAGGGTGATAAAGGATAAAGAGGGAAACATACTCACAAGTGAGGAGAGTGTGTTGAGCAGATGGAAGGAGTACTTTGAGGGGCTGATGAATGAAGAGAATGAGAGGGAGAGAAGGCTGGATGATGTGCGGATAGTGAATCATGAAGTGCAGTGGATTAGCAAGAAGGAAGTAAGGATAGCTATGAAGAGGACGAAGAATGGAAAGGCTGTTGGTCCAGATGACATACCTGTGGAAGCATGGAGGTGTTTAGGTGAAATGGCAGTGGAGTTTTTAACTAGATTGTTTAATGAAATCTTGGAAAGTGAGAGGATGCCTGAGGAATGGAGAAAAAGTGTTTTGGTACCGATTTTTAAGAATAAGGGTGATGTGCAGAGCTGTAGTAACTACAGAGGGATTAAACTGATCAGTCACAGCATGAACTTATGGGAACGAGTAGTAGAAGCTAGGTTGAGAAGGGAGGTGATGATTAGTGATCATCAGTATGGTTTCATGCCAGGAAAGAGCACTACAGATGCGATGTTTGCTCTGAGAGTGTTGATGGAGAAGTACAGAGAAGGTCAGAAGGAGTTGCATTGTGTCTTTGTGGACTTAGAGAAAGCATATAACAGGGTGCCTAGAGAGGAGTTGTGGTATTGTATGAGGAAGTCGGGAGTGTCAGAGAAGTATGTAAGAGTGGTACAGGATATGCACGAGGGTAGTGTTACAGCAGTGAGGTCTGCAGTGGGAGTGACGGATGCGTTTAAGGTGGAAGTGGGATTACATCAAGGATGAGCTCTGAGCCCTTTCTTATTTGCAATGGTGATGGGCAGGTTGACAGACAAGATCAGACAGGAGTCCCCGTGGACTATGATGTTTGCAGATGACATTGTGATCTGTAGTGAGAGTAGGGAACAGGTGGAGGAGACCCTGGAGAGGTGGAGATATGCTCTAGAGAGAAGAGGAATGAAGGTCAGCAGAACTAAGACAGAATATGTGTGTGTGAATGAGAGGGAGGATAGAGGAATTGTGAGGATGCAGGAAGTAGAGGTGGTGAAGGTGGATGAGTTTAAACACTTGGGATCAACAGTTCAGAGTAATGGTGAGTGTAAAAGAGAGGTGAAGAAGAGAGTACAGGCAGGATGGAGTGGGTGGAGAAGAGTGTCAGGAGTGATTTGTGACAGACGAGTTCCAGTAAGAGTGAAAGGGAAAGTCTACAAGAGGGTAGTGAGATCAGCTATGTTATATGGGTTTGAGACAGTGGCACTGACAAAAAGGCAGGAGTCAGAGTTGGACATGGCAGAGTTAAAGATGTTAAGATTTGCACTGGGTGTGACGAGGATGGACAGGATTAGCAATAAGTATATTAGAGGGTCAGCCCAGGTTGGAAGGTTTGGAGACAAAGCCAGAGAGGCAAGATTATGCTGGTTTGGACATGTGCTGAGGAGGGATGCGGATTATATTGGGAAAAAGATGCTAAGGATGAAGCTGCCAGGTAACAGGAAAAGAGGAAGGCCTAAGATAAGGTTTATGGATGTGGTGACAGAGGACATGCAGGTGGTTGGTGTGACAGAGCAAGATGCAGAGTACAGGAAGAAATGGAGACAGATGATCCGCTGTGGCGATCCCTAATGGGAGCAGCCGAAAGAAGAAGAAGAAGAAGTACCTAGGAGATAGGTTGCCCTTTTTAGTGGCTGGAAGCTATTTTAGCCTCTGTAGTAGGCTACAGTGGTGGGATTTATTATCTGCTAGGAGGACAAATCTGCAGATATTATTCTCTGGGATCTGTAGTCTTTGGGTATTTAGAGCTGAGTGAAAGGTAAGGAGAGGTAGACCATATTCCAATTTAGGAAACTTGAGCATATTTGGCTATGGACATATGAGCTGTAGGGATGAATGTATGAGAGACTATGTAGCAGAGGTTAAGTTGAGCTAGAATTATGTTTTTGATTTTGTATGAGATGAAAATATTAGAGAAGGGACAAGGTTTAATCCAGGGTATTTTTATTCAGAAACACAGGGGATAATGTCCTTGTGGCTATCTGTGGTATTAATGAGAATGAGATGTGGGAATTAATAAGAATGAGATGTGGAAGCTTTTGTGTAGATGTCAATAACAAAGGTTTGTTTTCTTGTGGTTACTTAGAAGGTAATTATATTCAACCCAGTATCATAACTTAGGGGGAAAACTGTTGCAGTTTATTTTGCAGATCAGAGTAGCATTTATTAGCTTGTAAGAATAGGATGTCATCTGCAGGAAGTATGATATTAATAAATAATGAAAACATCATGGAACCACTACTGAATCTTGGACACTCTGGTATATAGGGTGCTGTGTGATGGTAAGAGGTTATTAGGCTGGACTTAAAATGTTCTATTCTTCAGGCAACTTTTTAACCACTTGACAAAGTTGTAACCAAAACTAAATTTGTTCTGCTTCATGAGTAGGATGTTGTAGTTAACAGTTTTGAAAGCCCTAGTTATATCTACAAAAATAACATCCAGCAGTGACAGAACCATCACTGATATTACAATAGATGGAGTCAGTTACAATGAGTAAGGTTGTCATAGAAATGAAAGCATTTTTAAAACCATGTTATTTAGCTGAGAGCAATGCATACCTATTTTATATATTTAACTATTTGTAAATATTTTTTTCAAATATTTTTGCAAGTGGTCAGAAAGTAGAGATGAGTCTAAAGCCTTTGAGTGTTTTTGGAGGCTGGAGGCACTATTCTTGTAAGGGACAGACTATATATGTAGGTTAAGGTTTGGCAATTTTATCTGCTACTGTTTTAAGGAAAGTGATATGTAGCAAGGTGAATTTGGAAGGGATTTTCTAAGATTTTCAGAAGACTGATTATGTCCTTCACTGAGACCTCTCTGAAATGGAATGCTGCTGAATATTCATTTAATGGATATGTTAGTTGAAAGATGTTATGAAGGTTTGCTGAGATGATGAGGAGGGTTGAAGAAAGTGATTTTTGTATACTAGTAATGAGAAATTTAAATTTTTAGGAAGGAGAAAATTGCTGTCATATTTTAATGTTGAGGGAGACTATTTATGTTTTGTGAACTGGCCTGTTAGCGCCTTTATTTCTTTCTAAAAGTGTTTTGGATTACTGGTGGCTGTAATTTGTTTATTTCTTAAGTAGATGGATTCAGTTGAGTTATTCACAATTCTATTTTTTTTTTCTTAGTGTTAGGTTTGATGGAGATTAGCACTGGTGGTATTTTGCTTCCAGGCTATCCAAGCCTTATCCTTCTGTTTCATGAGGGTTTTAATATCACTAGAGATCCAAGGGCATTTATGACTCCACAGCATCCTGTGTGAACAGACAAGTATGAGCTGGATAGAAGTGAGGGCATTGGTGAAGTAAATCAAAGTATTGGCTGGGTTGTTAATGAGATACAAAGGGGACCAGTCAATGCTGTTCAAAAGCTGGTCTAGGGCAGGATATTTATGACTTGGGAATTGTTAACATAGTACAACTTCTGGTGGGAGGTGTGTAGTTTTGAAAGACCAGAAGGGGAAGAGGGCATGGATCACTTACAGAGTTGGGAACAACAGAGATATTAGAGCATCAGTTGCAAATATTTGTAATAATCAAATCTGGAATAGTATGGTTCCCTGATGGATAGTTTGCTCTGGTAGGGTAATTTACTGGTTATTCAAGCTTGGTTTTAGCAGAAATCTGTTGAGATGGGTAGATTCTGCAACTTTTTGCATTGATATTAAGGTTGCCTAATATATTGCTGTTTTTATGGAAGTTTTTATGGGAAAAACTGAAACTGGGAGCAGACGGAAACCACTCTGTTTATTGAAATAAGTTAAGCACTTACATACTGGTCCCTGGACTTCCTCAGAACAGAATAACAGATATAACTCACAGTTTATATAGCACAATAGAATCACATGATCATTAAATACCCAACGGAACTCGTTAGAGATGCAAACCTGCATCATGAACTTCTGCAGTTGTATAACTGGCACAAATGTGAACTTACGGAACTACTAATTAAAGATAACTTGAAAAAATGGAGGAGTTACTTAATGTTATTATGACTTTAGACAACAGCATTAAATCTGATTTATTTAATATTAAGAACAATGAATATTGTTGTATTTTTTACAAAGTCGATAATTTAATTAATGACATAAGAAACAAAAAGACAAAAAAAGTTGTACAGGAACAAAACTGAGTATGAAACAAAGCTCAAAGAACTGGTGATAGTATTCCGGCAGTTTATGCCAGTGAGAGACTGGAGGAGCAGTACAACTTTGGGGGTGGAAGGGACCTGAACCAAAGTGAACATTCTGATTCACATTAAAATGAGCCCATTTAGAAACCCCTCCCCCATTAAGAGGTAAGAATGACTGAGGAACCAGCAACTGAGGAGTCCAGATCAAACCAACATAAAATAACCAAACTGGCACTAAGAGAACCAGGATTATGTACACTAGAGGAGAAGGGGAAGGAACAGGTACAGGTCATACAAGCATTAGATAATTGTACCATTTTTTATAATCGAAGATGTGATTTTAAAATGTTTAATTACAATGAAGCCCCCGTTATTAGTTTGAGAAAGGGCTCACTTTTGTTCCAGCTAGGAGGGCAAGACTTGATGATATATTACTGGACCTTAAACTATTTACGTGTAAACTTAATTTGAGCTTATATTTTAGCCAAACTGAATCTCATTTTGCCCCATTACTTTCTGTTTCAAAATAACTAGCATTTTTAACCCTCCTATGCATCCCATTATTTCCATTTTTGAAAAAAAATATGTGAATTTGACATTAAGCAGATTATCAACTCCAAACGTAGAAGACATTATGCACATAATCTGAATACAGGTTAGTCCAATTTATTGAAACAAATTATCAGTAATCATCAGATCAGATTTAGGAAGCCAGACAAGGGAGATGGATGTGTAGTAATGAACATGAATGACTATGTAAAATGTTTTATTGTACAGTGACACACACATATGAGGATGTATATCTTAATCAAAAGAATATAGTCTATAAAAGAGTGAATGTATGGTTAAATAATTTGTTATTTAAAGGTTTTATTACTAGGAGTGATTTTGAATATTTTTTGGTCCATAATCCCAGGATTCCTACCATTTTTGTGATCCCTAAGATTCATAAAAATCTTTCTGATCTCCCACCATGCCCCATTGTGGACATGCAATGTTCTAAAACTTTTACTATTGATTGTTTTATTGACTAGCATCTTAAGTGGGTTGTGAAAGGGATCAAACACCTTTATCAAGATTCTTGGGATTTTTTGACCAGAGTTTCTGATGATCTATACAACGATGATTTAAATTATTGTCACTATTTATGTTATTTTCAGTGATTCCTCACCATACAGGTTTTGATTGGTTTTATTAGTTTTTATGTTTTAATTCAGACCTAGATCATAACAAAATTAAACTTCAAGACCGTTAATAGAGATGGTTTTGGAAAATAATGTTATTATTTTTGAAAGACAATTATATTGACAGCATTTAGTGGTTAAGATGGGGGCAGCATGTGCCCCTACCTTTACTAACCTTATTAGGGCCCACTGGGAGGACAATTTCATTTTTCCATCTCCTTATCAAAATTGTTGGTCCCTGTATGGGTGATTTCTTGATGACATAGTGATTTTTTTTAGACTGATACTATAGATACACTAAAGGAATTTTTCTAGGCTCTGCATTCTACCACTGATTTTTTAAAATTTACCATGAATTTTTCATTTGAGGAGATCAGCTATTTAGATATTTTCATTTTTAAAAACAGAAACAGAGGTTGTTTTGAATCGAATATATACAGAAAACCAACTTATTCCAATTCTTTATTGCATTTCAGTAGCTGGCACCCTATTCATCAAAAAAGATCATTGGTTAAGGGGCAGTTTGTGAGACTTTCACTGATGGTTTCACTGGAAGACCAATTTATTCAGGAAAGTCTAAAGCTAAAACATACATTTGAGGTTTGTGGCTACCCTATTGGGTTCTTTAATGGAATTTACCAAGAGGTAAAAATCAAAAGAGAAAATGGGCATTTCATTCCTCTTTTAGGGAAGGGTATTCAGCATCAGACAAGTAGGGCCCCTATGAACATTCTAGTTGATTTTAACAAGGCTTTGATACTGACCTACAATTTGGATTTTAATGATATAAAAGGAGTTATTTTTCAGATCTGGAATATTTTTTCTATTAATCAAGAACAGCTAGATGTTGTAGGTACTTTACCAAAGGTTGTATATAAAAGGAATATTTGTTTTAAATCTCTTCTTGAGAGAACATGACCATGGTCTGAAGAGACGATCTGTAGAGATTGCCAAAGCACTCACCGTTTTTTAATAATATTACTTCTACATCTAGAGGTGTTTTGCAGTTGTCTGTGGATTTATCCTCTTGCCATGGATCTGTGCCAGGAATATTTTTCAGTTTCTACACATTTTTGGTTTCCTGTGCATGTTTTGTCTTCAAGGCAGCTGTTCACCTTTGCTATTTGTGCTGCTTGATGAATTCTCATTTAACTAATATACATGAGACACTTATGTGGATCTAAAAATACCTTTATCACTTACAATAGTTTTGTAATATCGTTTATCAGATGGCTTCACTTTAAAGTAAAGTCTAACTCAGTGAGGCCTTGTATAGTTGAAAGGAGGAAGGCAGGGACAGACCTGATCAGGCTGAGTGAGAATGGGGAAGGAGTTTGAAGAAAAGGCAGTGTTAATGAATATATACTTTGCATTAGTTGTCATGCTTGAAAGGGAGGTGAAGGTGTCATGCTAGGTGGGAAGTAAAATAGGTTGGGGAGAGTAGTGGACAGACTCAAGAACAGAGATGCAGAAGGTAGACACAGATTTGGCTGCCTTACTGGAGCATAAGTTTCAGAGAACAGATCAGTTGCCTCCAGGGACTTTGGGAATCTGGCCATGGAGCTAACATATCCCCTGATAAAAAATCTTCAAACAGATAACTGTCCAGTATAGATGTGTCTTAACCTGAAGATTAGAAGATGGCAAGAATGCTATACTTGTACAGGATGGCAGAGTGGTGTGGCGGTTAGCATTGTCACCTCACAGCAAGAGGTTCTCTGGTTCGATTCTTGGCTAGGGTGCCTTCTGTGTGGAGTATGCATGTCCTCCCTGTGTTCATGTGGGTTTCCTCTGGATGCTCCATTTTCCTACCATGTTACAAAAACATGCATGTAGAGCATTTCTCCCTGGGTCTCCTCTGAAAATAGACTCTGTCCTAGTTGGACTTTCCTGGTAAACAAATGTTAAATTGAAAAAATAAATGCAAGAAAATTCAAAACATCCAGGGAACTAAAGGCTTATTTGCCTAACAGCAGTGTCAAAGAAAGTCATGGAGGAGAGTACTTAGGAAAATGTTGATTTCTTTCCTAGAAGACAACAGTCTGAAAACAGCAGTCAGCATGGCATCATGGCCAGAAGGAAAGGATGGGCCACAAGCAGTACATTAAAATGACTGACTAATACTTGTAAGTCCTTCATACCAAAGGTTCTAAACCCATGGAACTCATTGCCAGTATGGATAATAGAATGGATCTCTACCAAGGGATTCAAGTGGGCATAGGACAAGTAAAAAAAAATAGATAAGGGGAAAAGAGAGAGAAAAAATGGGAATGCAGAATATTAAATACATGTAAAAAACAACGTACATAGTCTCTGGCCATCCATTGAATGCAATATAATACTCACACAGTGCCAAACCTTCTGAAAAAACACTATCCACTTTCTATAATTTATATAAGTTACTATGCTGGTTAAGGGCAGCACAGTGGTGCAGTGGATAGCATTGTCACCTCACAGCAAGAGGTTCTCTGGTTCAGTTCTCAGCTGGGGTGCCTTCTATGCAGAATCTGCATGACCTCCCTGTGTTCAGATGTGTTTCCTCCGAGTGCTCCAGTTTCCTCCCACATTCCAAAGAGATGCAGTAGGTGGATTGGGCACTCTAAATTGGTCATAGGTGTGAGTGTGCATGCA